>NC_058404.1:187152556-187452556 GCF_002201575.2 Neomonachus schauinslandi
ATGACCTGAGCCGAAGGCAGTCGCTTAACCAACTGAGCCACCCAGGCACCCCAAATATTAACAATTTAAAGGGCTCCAAAAGTTATTTTTTTAATTACACAATTCCTTCTATTCTTTCTTTATAAATAATCAATCCTCATTCTTCACAGATTCCATATGTACAAATTCATTTACTCACTAAAATTTGTCTGTAACCCCAAAATCAATATTCATAGCACATCAACACTCACGGTTGCTGTGGACATCCGTGGAGGGGCAAAATATCAGAGTTGCCTGATGCACACATTCCCAGCGGAGTTCCCAGGGAGGTAACAAGGCGATTCTAAGCCTTCTTATTTCAGTTCTCATGCCTTTTCACCATCTATTTGGTGTCCTTTTCACCATCTACTTGGTTCCATGCTTTTCATACTTCTGTGCTTTTTCTTGGTAATTTCCCTCTCTAAGATGGTCCCCATGCATAGGGCTTAAGTGCTGTCTGGTCTTCCTGTGCTTAAGAAGCCTTCGAAGTGCCTTATGGAGAAAATAGGTGTACTAGATAAGCTTTGTAGGTGTGAGTTATAGTGTCATTGGCTGTAGATCCAATGTTAATGAATCAACAATACAGTAGCACCCCTGCCCTTATTTGCAGTCTCACTTGCAGTGGTTTCAGTTACACAGTCAACATCCAGAAGCAGATGCTCCTCCTTCTGACCTATCATCAGAAAGCCATTTGTAGCCTAATGCAATATCACATGCCTGTGTCATTCCCCTCACTTTATCTCATCACAGGACATTTTATTATCTCACATCATCACAAGAAGGGTGAGTACAGTACAATAGATACTTAGAGAAACCACATTCACATGACTTTCATTACAGTATAACATTATAATTGTTCTATTTCATCATTTTTTATTGTTAATCTCTTATTGTGCCTAATTTATAAATTAAACTTTATCGTAGGCATGTATGTATAGGAAAAAATATGGTATATATAGGGTTCGGTACTATTTGCAGTTTCAGGCATCCACTGGGGATCTTGGAATGTATCCCCTGTGGATAACGGAGGACTACTGTATATATTAAATAGGGTAACTTTAAAAAGAAATACACAGACAAGGTTATATATTGATTTGTTGATGAAAATCTTGTGACCAGAGACTTGAAAGAACTTAATCCTGTATATCTTCAAAAGCAGTGATTCAGTATTCACTAATTCAGTGTTTGT
This sequence comes from Neomonachus schauinslandi, assembly GCF_002201575.2. Classification (NCBI taxonomy): domain Eukaryota; kingdom Metazoa; phylum Chordata; class Mammalia; order Carnivora; family Phocidae; genus Neomonachus; species Neomonachus schauinslandi. Next base: position 187,153,764 of record NC_058404.1, read on the forward strand.
AATAACTTTACAGAACATAACCACTGCAAATAATGAGAATTGACTATATATAATTTTTTATTATTGTTAGGAATATACAATGTCGTATTATCTTTCTGTGCCATTTTTACCTGAGCATCTACACATCTACTGTGTGTGTGTGTGTGTGTGTGTGTATACTTTCTATCTGTATACTTTCTATACCTCTCTACATTATATACTTTCTCTCTATATATTATTTTTTGTTCACAAATAATATCTATCAAGAACATTTTCAGGCATTGACTTTCCTTAGGAAATGACAGTTTACTATGGTGATGTGGTATATATATGATACTTAATTATGTAATACAGGCAATTAGGGTTCAGGACAGAAAAATGAATAATCCTATTAGGTTGCTTGATCACTGATGGCTGGAGTCCTCATAAAAGGTTCCCCAGTAGATCTAATTTAGATGATGATACTAGTGTGCCTGGCTTAGTAGAAGTGGAGTTTAAACCAGACACTGATGAGGCAGTATAATTGTCTTAGTTAATTAGAAAGAGGTCACAAAACCTATACATGGGGAATAGCAAATGCTGGCAGGTTCTAGAGAAGTAGAGGGCACCTGAGGAGGGATAACAAGAATAGGATATTTGTTGATAAAAGAAACTAGGGGTAATGAGATGTAGACAAACATGGTGGGCATACAATTCTGGAGATCTTGGAAAAACCCACCAAGAGACAAAGATGCTGTGTAAGAGAGGAAAAAATAATTTTACCTATACTCTTCTGAGTTCTTAATTGAGACTCCTGTAATAAAAGATAGATTAACCAGAGGAAAACAAGCAGATGTCTATTAACATATATACCTCAGCAGGGAAAAATGAAGAGTGCAAAAAGTTAGCTTAGAACTCTGGCTTATACTGCATTTTTAGCAAAGAACAATACATTTGTGAAGAAATGACAGGATGGAGGAAAGCAGTTATAGGCTTCCATGGATGAAGATGAAGGCTAGTTTGTAAAGTGTGTTTTATAGATTTTTCTGGTTCAGTCTTCTGGCTGGGTGAGTCAAATGTCTCTGGTGATTAACTTTTATCCTTCCTGGTACAGAGGGGAGAAGGGACATCTTTGAAAATTTATGTCCTGCTTTTAGGCAAGTAGGAAAAGGCAGAGAGCTTTTCTTAAATCTGCTTCCTCTCAGTTGCCTTCAACTCAGAAAAAATCCTTATTTTAAGGTGGCATATTTGAGGGTGGCACATTATGCTATCCTTCACTTGCTTCTTTAAAGCTAAATCTAGAACTTAATAGCTTGCAAAAAAAGAGGGATTTATGTGCCCCTATAGAACACACTATAGATTTCTTGTTCATAGAAAAGCATAAAGTAAAATAAGGTACTATTCCCAGAGTAAAAATAAAAGCAAAAATTATGTATCTCCTTTGCTGGAAAATGCGTAAGTCTGATAATGAATAATGAGGATGTCTTATATTTGTATGTAACTTCAAAATACCATGCCATTTGTATGATCTCATTCTCACCACAAACCTAGGAAGCATGCATTGCGATAATCATCCTAATGCTTTAAAGAGGAATCCTAGCTGGATAAAAGAGCAGGTAGTCTCAAATCTAATCCCTAGCTAGGTCATGATGACTCAGCAGCATTGGGAGATGGGGGAATACCCAGGACATGAGGAATCCAGAGACTCATGGAAGTGACTAGATAACAGAGAAAGGTGTGAACAAGAAGACAGAAGAAAAGTCCCAGAATGGAGACAGAATGGATTTGGAGGTAAGCATTAGCAGCTTCAGGGGTTGGAGCTCTTGCTAGAGGGGATGTAGGGGCAAGTCTACATTTCTTTTAAATGGGTAAAGGGATGAAAAGCAGTTGCAGCTTATTTAGGAGGTGATTATTGGTGAGAAAACTGAGGCAGTAAGATCATTTACTAGAGAATTCAAATAAGAATCCTACAACAATGATGTGAAGAAGGATTTGGGGGAGATAAGTGAGCTGAATGAATGGAAAGCTGGCCACTGCCCCTTCCAGGAGAAGCTATGGATTTCATGAGAGACTATTAGGATCACCCAGCTGTGGGTGGAGCCAGGCATGAAGTTTTCAGCAGATGTTTGAGGAGGGCATATCTGCCAGCACCCTGGAGAAGAATTTCTACTCCAGAATTATAAGACTGATAACTGATCAAGCCCCATTATATTTCTAATCCATCCAATGGAAACTAATACGTGTTCTGGACAACATAGTACAGTAGTGAGATGAAATGGTTTTTGTGTCCAGTGGATTTGACTTTTGGCTATTTTCAGCAAGTTTCCCTTTCTGTGCCTCAGTTTCCTCCTATGCATATGAGGACTAAGTGGCACAATGTATGCAAAACACCTGGCACAATACTTGATACATAAGTTGTTATTTTTCATATCATTATTTATCTGAAAAAAATTAGCACAGTTTTTGGCACATGTCAGTCAATAGTCTCTCATGGTTCGTCTCCCCCTCCGATTTCCCCCCTTCATTCTTCCCTTCCTGCTATCTTCTTCTTTTTTTTTTTTTTTTAACACATAACGTATTATTGGTTTCAGAGGTACAGGTTGGGAATGGGTAAGGCTTTTATCTTACCTGACAGAGAAGGGCAAAGCAACAAGTAGCAGGGCTAACATCAGACCCAGCTCTCCTGATTCCCATTTCCTTTACTTCATGCTGATTTCATCATGGAAGCCGCTGGCTGCCAAATCTGCAATATGTTTCATTTAGATAAAATAATATTTGCCTCCAGACATTTATAGCATGCTGTCTGCTTGTATTCCCATGTTTTCTCCCAAGTTGTTTTTCTTCTAGTTACTGTGCAGGTCAAAAAGTTTAGTTTTTGTCATCATTAAAAAAATCATTTCTAGCTTCCTTGCATTTACCTGGATGATTTCTTATCTGGTTGCAGTTAAACTGTGGTCAGCAACAAATAGAGCACAGGGAGTAAAATTTTATTTGTGTCTTTCCCAGATGTGGGATTTTGGAAATATGAACAGGAGCTTATTTGAAAATGCCCTTCTTCTGTCTTGCTTGCTCCATAATCCAAATTCAATTACTTTAATTTGAAACTGCTTTGCATGGTTAGTTTTTTGAAACGTGAAGTTAAATCTTTAAGATTGAGACTGCATGAGAAACTTCTGATAGAATATAGTTCATTGAGCAAAGAAAGCAGAGAAGACACACCTAATAATTGCTAGCTCTAGGTAATGGGTCACTTTTCATGATATATGCTGGCCAAAAGAGAGTCTGATGACACTGCTCAATTTCACCAAGAGTCAACGATGTATCTAGAACATGTCAGGTATTCTTATACATTATGTTAAATCCTCACTATTTTATATCTGCAGATACTCCTATATATTATCAGAAACCCTTGCTACAAAGCTGAAGGGTGGAAGCTCAAAGAGTTTGAGGGGTTAAAGGTTGAAGCTGAGAAAGACAAGCTGAGACATGTTGAACATTGATTAGTCTGGTTTTCTATGGTAAGTTCTCTCTTCTTCAAAACTCAGTTCCATGTCAGGTAAAAGAAAAATGCATTTATCTTATCACATGAAGGAAGTTAACCAAAATAACAATATAGGTGAAACGGGGAATGAATACTATTCAAAAAAGAACTTTGAATGTTTTTGGACAGGGCATTTGAACACCTGTCTAGTCATTTCCATCCACACACTGTAGATCTATTTGTGTATTTTCAGGTGTCTGAGATCTCATTCATTAGTCCTTCATGACTTGAAATTTTGATATAATCAAGGCTAAGCTGGAGTGCAGATCATATGGTTTTTTCAAAAAGAAACCTTGATTTTCATACATATCCTGCTCTTTACTCTTCGTAAAGAAGAGTATGGTTATATTGAGCAGGTACTGCTTGGATTCTAGGTCTGAGGCAATTTTAAAAAAATCAGTGGTAAGTAGAAATCAAGATGCTCTTTCAAAATGTGACCATTTTCCTTTTTGTAAGAGGATCAGCTGCAATATTTTGGTAGTGAACTTGCCTTCTAAACCCAACAAAGAAACCCAAATCCCCACAGCCTGAAGCCCCAAATCAATATTCCTCTTTAATTATCTTTAATCCTTTCTAGGAAATAGCCAGTTGTGACCTTGTGTCCTTTAAAGTATTCAGGGGAGGTAGCCACTGGTGGAAAATGTGATGGAGAAAACAGTCTTCCCCTTAGTATGGAAATAGCAAATGTTTCAAAGAAAGAATGTCTGAAAGCATTTTGGCTTCAGTTTCAATGGAGAAAATAGGCCTTCCTTTGAGCTACTCATTTCTGCTCTTCCAGCAATCCTTCGGAGTGCTTCATTGATAGGTGCTTCACATGTTCAGTAGTCTGTTCATTCATGAAATGAGCACTCACTGGGTCTCTAAGATCATGCTAGAGATTAAGCATGTAAAAATGAATTTTAAAAAAGTACCACTCCCAGGAGTTTACAGTCTTTTAATAAAAGCAGACCCATAAGTAAGTAAGATCAATGAAATATTATTGTCCACTGAATCACTCTGTTTCCTTCATAACAGTTATAAGAACCTGAAATCATCCACATTATTTTGCTCTTCTACTAGAATATAGGTGCCTTGAAGGCAGGATCTGGCATATAGAGAGCACCCAATAGGAATTAGTTTAAGAAATAGAATAGTATTCAAAAAAAAAAAAAAAGGATAGTCTAGAATGGAACACTAAGGCCCTATAGGGGATTCCAGGGCCCATAAGTGATTAAGTCTATCTAGGGTTACAAAATATTTTCTGCTACTCTCTCCTGAAGTGAGTTTCTGCAGATACACCTGTCTCATATCGGCCACTTCAGGGTTCACTCACCATCGGTCTTGTGCATTTGGAAAAACTGCCTCAACTCACCCACATAAACATGGGGATGATAACCTAGAGGATGTGCTGTACAATGCAGCCTTTTCCATCTTGGACCCCTGAGCCCAGGGTACCTCGTAGAGGAGCTCGGGCACTGAGTTGGAACGGGAGATACAAAGCTTTGGAAGCTCAGCTCTCTCCCATCCTGCAGTGAGCAAGTCTTCCACCTCTCTGACTCTCAGACTCCTCATCTGTAAAATGGGGAGTCACTTGTACTTTCCTCACCAAGCTGATGCTCGCGGAAGCCTTGACGGTTCACCTACATTAGTTGCATCATTTGTGTGTTTAGAGATTATCGTCCTGTTTTCTGAGAGCTTTGTTCATGAGAAGCCATTCCTCTGTGTGGGAGGACTGAAGCTGTAGAACTTTTACCCCCCACCTGATATAGGTGAAGGGATTCAAAGCCCTTCGACAAAAGGTGAATCAGGCAGTGTTTGTGTGTCTTCCCTGAAGCTCTGGGAAAGTGGGAGGAGGAAGGAGGCCAGTCTAAAAGTCATGGCGCTCCTGAGACTGTTAGCAGTGCTTATAGCATGAGTCATAAAGAGCCCTTCGGTTACGGCATCTCGGAATTCCCTAAGCACCAAAGGTAATAAAAAAAAAAACGAAAGACAAGGGAATCTTTGGGGCAAAGTTAATGACAGTCTAAGGGAGTGTTTTATTGTGGAAGTTGTGGAAAGCATTTTATGTGTTTGCTTACAAGGCTACTTTATAAAACTCACTGGCAGAAGCACTGCGGAAGTTACTAATGAGAAAGACCAAGCTGAATGCTAACTATAATTCTATCCATTTGAGGCAATTAATTGGAACTAATTTGCTATTAAAAATCCAAGCTGAAGGTTTGCTGGGGTTTCATCATTGTCTGCCAAATTTGTTTCTAGCAAAGGCCATGTTATTGTGAATCTAGCAACTTCTAACTCGAGTACTTTATTTTTGAAAAGTAGGCATGAAACAACTCACATAGTTTTTTTTTTTTTTTTTAATTTAATTTATTTATTTGACAGAGAGAGGGAACACAAGCAGGGGGAGAGGGAGAGGGAGAAGCAGGCTTCCGGCCGAGCAGGGAGCCGGACGCGGGGCTCGATCCCACGACCCTGGGATCATGACCTGAACCGAAGGCAGATGCTTGACGACAGCCACCCAGGCACCCCAACTCACCTAGTTTTTGACTCCTGCTTCCAATGCCAAGAGATATGCTCAGTTTTTTTTTTTAAGTATTTATTTAAATTCCAATTAGTTATCATATAGTGCAGTATTAGTTTCAGGTGTACAAAATCGTGATTCAGCGGTTCCATACAGCCCCAGGTGCTCAACACAGTGAGTGCCCTCCTTAATCCCCATCACCTATTTAGCCCATCCCCCACCCACCTCCCCTCTGGTAACTAGCAGTTTGTTCTCTATAGATAAGAGTCTATTTCTCCATTTGCCTCTTTTCCCTTTGCTCATTTGTTTCTGACATTCCATATGAGGAAAATCATTCAGTATTTGTCTTTCTGTGACTGACTTATTTCACTTAGTATAATACTCTCTAGCTCTATGTTGTGGCAAATGGCAAGATTTTGCTCTTTTTTATGGCTGAGTAATATGCTTGATTCTAGATACTTTTTCAGCAAACATAGAATACTAACCTGTGCTTATCTTTTCCTTCTCGAATGATGTCTTCACAATAAGTAGTTAGCATTTACATCAGGCCTAGTTTGTAGAAGCCAGCTAACTCCAAGTGTGTTTATCCCAAAATAGTATTTATGCATTCCATACCCCTCGCCTGTGCTGGGAATAAATATATAATAAATAGATAAGACCAGCGTTCACGAGGCCATACCCTTACCACCTAATAGCTCTATGATATGGGTTAGGCTAATTAAAATCTCCGATCCTCAGTTTCCTCCTAGAATTACAGATTAAATGCACAGTATATATAAAAAGGCATAGCATATGTCATAGAGTATATGTAAAAGGTACGGCATAGCTTATCCCAAGCAGACCCTGAGACAAATCTTCTTGGGCAAGGAATTTATTAAGGAAGTGCTCCCAGGAGAAAGTAGGAAGGGAGTTGGGGGAAAGGCAGCCTGGGAAGGAGAAGAACCCAAGCAAGGATATGACTTCAGGCAAAATCCCAACCCAACAGATCCTAGAGAGAGGAACTTTGTTACGCAAATTATGCTTTAGCCACAAGGCTAGAGAGCTGGGCTTTCTTCCTACCTCCCTTGTCAATCTGGCTACAGGAGAGTGGCCATAAATCTCAGGTACATCCCACTCTGACTCTGTGAAAACAGAGGTTCCAGCAACCTGAGGGCCATCCTCCTAAGCTGGGTCATAGATTCAGGCCATTGATGAGGCAGGAACATACCGCTGAAGCACACAAACCTGGTAACAGGGACCCAAGAAGACCTAGGCAGAGCACCAGTGGTGTCCACTATAATGATACATAGTAAAGTCTCAACAAATGTTAGTTTCCTGCCCTTCCTTTTCCTAAAGAGTCTCCACTTCTGCCATATATGCTAATCTCCTAGTTAATGAAGCCTGGAGGTCAGATATTGTATACTTTTTGACTTCCAGTGGCTACATATCACCACTAATGAGAATTTGCTGGGCCCCCAGGAATATGAACATGAGTCATAACTTGTGAAACCAAGATCCCAATGCATTTCTGATATGCTGTAAATCTCAGAGCCACATAGGGAAGGTGGGCAAAAATGGTTATTGCTTGTTAATAGTTGCTACAGAGCAAGCACATGACGATTTCAACCACTCTGCTTTTTTTTTTTTACTATTTGAATGACTAGTGAGAGGTCATATTCTAATCCCAAAATGCTTCGGATACATAGTAAAATGAGCTTTGACAATTGCAGACAAGGTAAAGGATCCGGTATGTCGGAAACCAGCAGTTCTGACGAATTCATCAGAGAGGCAACTGTTCTTCAATGTATTAAAGATGAGAACAAGAGCTGACATGTAACTTAGATAAGAAATGAAGCTTGATATTCTCACACAAAACATTGTGTCTGAGAAGCTTTCAGCAACTGACAGCCCAGACTCACATCCATTAAAAGCAAATGTAATTGAGAGGCAAGGATAAGAGAAGGGAATTGCTTTGGACCATTATCAGGTTGTCCGATCGATCAGTCATGCTGGACTGTAACAGCTGTTTGTGGATCTCTCACACGTGTCCTGCCTTTAGTCTCTGCAAATTAATGGTAGGGAAGAACTGTCCAGTGATCCCTCCTGTTAGGGGGCAGGAGAACTGTGAGGTTGCCCAGGTGTGAACCAGATCTGAAAGCACCCCATTGTCTAACTCCAATAGCTGTAACTCAGGCAAAAGGAAATATTTCCCCAAGCTGTGTTTACTGGGCTGAGTTTTAGGAAGTGACATTTACTTTTAATTCATTGGGTAACTCTTTGTCTGGCATGTAATCTCCACAAATGCTTCGGATAACAGATGGAACTTACACTGTGCCTTGAAAATTAATGTGGCCCTCCACTGGTGACTGACAGAAGTAAACCATCCTTTGTGACTGAATATTTCGAAGGCTGTCCCCCACCATCCAGAACTCCGAGAAATATCACAGGCTACCATGCTCAGGAAGACCAAGGAAAAGACAGGGGTGCCCCTTGATCTTAGGGCATTAGAGAGCTTCACTGAGGTTAAAGGCCATTTTAATCTTACACACTTGGCATTTGAGAGTGGAAACAAAACGGAACAGCATATGGGGCCCAGAAGGAACATTCTCCCTACAGCTTGTGTTATTAAAGAGGCAAACTGCATCTTTCCAGGACAGCCAAAGCCTCGAGGCTGATGTGTTTTTAATACTGCTCAGTAAACAAATAAGAGATTCTCTTGAAGCTTTAGGGTGAGATGTAATTTGGTTTGATTCTGCTGTATGCTAGGACTCCAGGGTTCAGGAAAGAAACTCTTGCAAGTATGAACTGGATTCTAGCGATGAGATAGGAAAAAAATTCTCTCTTGACAGCTGGTTAGGCTTCACATGGAAAACATGTATGTATCTTTTTTCACTACAGCCTTCTCTGCAAATATTTAAAATATTAACTACTTGGAAAGCCATATGGAATTATATTTGTTTATTATGTAATTATGTGTTTATGACACTTGCCATACAAAGTAAGTTTCTTTTTAACATAAGTTTACTAGCTTTTGCCAGAGAAACCATATTTAGTTTCCTTCATATGTAGTTTCCTTCAGAGCCTGCACGATAAATATAAACCAGTATTTTCACTGTGAGTGGTTTTAACATAAGCAAAATGCCAGCCATTTCTTTCAAGTTTTCCACTAGACAGTTTTCCCAAATTACAGAAAAAAAAAAAAAAGTCCATATTGACCTGATATTTAAATCAGAAGTTGTTTCAAAATTATTCTTCTTATAGAAGGCTTCAATATACAATGTCTATAATAATGACCTCAATCATTGATTAGTCAGTAAATTTTATTGAGTTTCTGCCGTTCTTGATTTATATTTGATACTAATACCTTTGGGTTTTTCTTTATCTCCGTTAGTATCTTCTTGCTTTTCATTCTCTTCTCTGACTCTGTTTAGGAGAATTTCAGCTATAAGGAAGCATAAAAATCTAAAAGTCAGGTGAGGAAATAGCACAAAGAATTTGCCCCTCAGGCCAAGATGCAACAGACCAGTGGGTATTAACTGAAGGTTTCCTTTTGTTCCTAAGACCCTGGGTTCTCAGTAAACAGCTTGGCTTGACTTTTTTAAGGGTTTGCTTGTTAACAATGATCAAAACCCTAAACCTGATGGCTATTCCTTGTGAATAGCAAACATATGGGGAATTTTCTACCCTTTTAATGAAAGTTGACCATAAAATTTACCAAGAATTAAAAGATTTCCTATTTGCTCACTGGAGATGAGTAGATACTGGGAGCGAGATGGGAAGGAAAGAGTTCTCATTTACAATGCATCACAGCCTACTTGTAGAACATTTAAAATCTCAAGGGTTGGTAGAAATTGAAATCTCTGCTGCCCAGTGGTTTAAATTTTATTTTTTTATTTAAAAAAAAAATTAGAAGAAAACTTTCTTCAAAGGAGAGCATTCTAAAATGTCCAATATGTGAAACGGGTGAAAACAGAGCTTTTTCACTTCAAGGAGGAGATGGGACAAATGGTCTGGGTGTAGCATTCAGGCAGCTTGTCCATCCTCTCTGTCAGTTCTCTCTCATAGGCAGTAGGTGGGCTCCGTGGATCCTGCTTGCTCAAACCCTCACCTAATGCAGAATCTCTAAGCAGCATCATTGGTGGTGGGTCGTTATTCAGCTTCTGCTTGATTACCTCTAAAGACAAGAAACTCACTGCTTCACAAAGTAGCTTATTTTATCTTTTTCATCTTTTCATACCTCTGAGATACTTACATAAGTCTCCTGAATTCTCATTAGTTACAGATTACCAGGCCGGGAGAGATTTTCAATAAAAATAGAATCAGAAATAAGGTTAGATTATGTTTATTCATTGCCGGCTCAGAAAACTAAAAGTTCAAGCATGAAGCAGCAATTTCTTTTTAAGGATTTTTTTGGGGGGACTCCCTAAAACAGACTCAGAGAGCTTTCCATGGAAAGTTTCTACAAAGAAACGTATCCCCCAAATAACATCAAGTATGCCAGATTCAACCTCAAGAAAATGTTTGTTCTGAGTCATAGTCCTCTGAAAAAGCTTGGTGTTAGAGGGGTTATAATGAAAATGCCAATAATAGACCCTTAGCAAGCAAACCTGTTCAGAAACTTTGTTCAAAAGAAAAGCACATCCCCAATGCAATGTTTATATATTCTCCAGCTCTTCAGAGGACAGCGCTATTGAGTATTGACTGTTCTTGGCTCTTAAGCTCAGCACAAATACAAACACAAAACACTCACTGTCAAACCAAAGCCGCTCAGATAAGAAAGACAAAAAAGCTTCCCTTTCTGTTTCTTTGAGAAGCTCTGTGAGAAAGATCTGCAAATTTTCTAGGAGGCCAGGCAGACAGAAAATAAAAGCACTGTTTGGAATTTTCCTGCCATCTCCCAACTGCCAAGTCTTGACACAAGAGTCTTAGAGAACAGTTTTCTGAGCGTGGAGAATGCCCAGTGGCTTTGCGGCCTGTTTCTGTAAATACATAGTTTCCCTGGAAAGTAGCCACGCTCATTCATTTACATACCGTCTTTTGCTTCTTTTGAACTACAATGGTGGGATTGAGCAAATGCTGCAGACACCTTGCAAACCACAGTGCCTAAAATATTTTCTATCTGGTGCTTTATAGAAAAAAATTTGCTGACCTCTGCTTTCGAAGTGGTTTTAAAGAGAATTTGACATAAGACAAAAAGCTAGTGCAGTAGAATTGACCAGAGGAACTAAACTACCAATAACTCAGGTTTGTGTAACATTAACTCTTCAATAGATTCTGAAGATCATTGAGACCAAGGATTTTCATTTTCCATTTGAGGAAACTGAAGCCAAGAACAGGGAGCAGGGGAAGTGGCAGAGCCAATGGGAGATTGTCAGTGAAGAGGAGCATTTTTTGCATATGTCACAGCAGAAAGGTGGAAACTATATCTCTAAGGTCAAAACCCACTCACAGATTTGAATTTTAGAGAGTGTAACTATGTAACAACAGTTAGACGGTGTTCCTTTTATTGATGGGAAGTCAGAGAATAAGGGCAAGGTTAGTAATCGAACAATAAAAGCAATAGAAGAATAAAAACGAACTCTGGGCTTGACTATGATTTATAAATTATTCGATTAAAGTCTCTGGACTTCAATTTATCATGTGTTAAATGGGTATTGTAGTAATAGGTGACTGTTTCTGAAGATTCAGACATAATAAATGATAGATGTCTGGCACAGAGTGGAAATTCAATAAATCTCAGTAAAAAAAAAAAAAAGAACAAATAAGTATCTTGGTTAAGGTTCCCTTCTCTGTCCCCCTGAAATCAGATGACAAGATAAGCATGTAGGTACAAGGAGTTGGTTTGGGAAATGCCCCCAGGAAGCCATGTGAGAGAGAGAAGGGGGATCAAGGCAGAAGGGAAAGATAATAAAGGTTTATGGTCCTGTGCAGCCCAATCCCAAGATTCTCTCAGAGACCACGTGCAACCTGCCTCCAAGTTGTCCCACTGGGACAATTCCTGTCTCTTGTTGGGCTAAGGTTGCTCTTGTTCTGTTACCTCCCTGGGAGGCATTTCACGGAGCTTGGGGAGCACCCTCAGGCAAAGACATGGGCAACCCTAGTGTGAGCAGCACTCTCTTGGATGACTTCAATATAGGTCAGGGGATGTGGCTAAGACATCACCTGTGTTTGCTACAATAAACAAACAAATGATACTGGACTTCCTTTTATTGTAGGTCTGTTACACAAATTCTAATCAACAAATATTTCAATCGAGTAGCGATTACCAACTATATACTCTACTGGGCTTCTGAAGATGTTGTCACAGAAAGTGTAGTCATTTATTGTTATTGGTATTATCATAAGTCTTAAGAAACATAAAAGCAAACTACAGAAGTCCTGATACTTTCCAGTTAGACAAACATTTGTCAAGTCAATCAACTTATGTGTGGTTTGACCAAGAGTAAGAAAGAGACTGGGAAGTGCCATGGGTATTAGATCAAGTCTCCCAGTGAATCATTCAAAAAAAAAACCACACACACACACACACACACACACAAAGTATGAGCTTTACTTCTATGGAGAGAGCTCATTAATGAGTAATTTGGACACAGGTGTTATATAAATTATCGGGACTAAAATTTTTCATAGAATGGGAATTGAGGTAAAATACCAATAAGAATATGAAACTGAAAAAAAGTCATTTTTTTTAGCATTACTTGCAGTCAGAGGCCTCTTATGCAATTAAAGTTTCCCACATCTATGTAAAAACATCAGAGCCAACATGAGGAAGGGAAGGCCCTTCATATTCTTTAAGGATGTTCACCAACCAGTATAAAGATATGCACTTCTATTTTTTTTTAATTTTAATTTCATTGTAATTAACATACAGTGCTATATTAGTTTCAGGTATACAACATGGTGATTTAACAATTCCATACATTACCCAGCGCTCATCAAGATAAGTGCGCTCTTAATCTTCTTCACCTATTTCACCCATCCCCCACCCACCTCCCTTCTGGTAATCATCTGTTTGTTCTCCATAGTTGAGAGTCTGTTTTTTGGATTACCTCTTATTTTTCCTTTGTTCATTTGTTTTGTTTCTTAAATTCCACATATGAGTGAAGTGGTATTTGTCTTTCTCTGACTGGCTTATTTTGATTAGCGTAATACTGTCTAGATCCATCCATGTTATTGCAAATGGCAAGATTTCTTTTTTTTTGTGGCTGAATAATACATATATTATATATCTCTTCTTCATCCATTCATCAACTGTGGACACTTGGGCTGCTTGCATAGTTTGGCCATTGTAAATAATGCTGCAATAAACATAAGAGTGCATATATCCCTTCAAATTAGTATTTTCATATTCTTTGGGTAAATATGCAGTAGTGTGATCACTGGATCTTAGGATCATTCTATTTTTAAGTTTTTTGAGGAACCTCCATACTGTCTTCCTCAGTGGCTGCACCAATTTGCATTCCCACCAACAGTGCATGAGGGTTCCTTTTTCTCCACATTCTCACCAACACTTATTTTCTTCAGTTTTGTTTTGTTTTGTGTTTATAATAACCATCCTGACAGATGTCAGGTGATATCTCATTGTGGTTTTAATTTGCATTTTCCTGATGATGAGGGATGTTGAGACTCTTTTCATGTGTCTGTTGGCCATCTGGATGTCTTCTTTAAAGAAATGTCTGTGCATGTCTTCTCCCCATTTTTACCTGAATTATTTGGGGTTTTTTTGTTTTTTTTAAAGATTTTATTTATTTGACAGAGAGATAGAGAGAGAGCACAGATAGAGTGGCAGGCAGAGGGAGAGGGAGAAGCAGGCTCTCCGCTGAGCAGTGAGCCCGATGCAGGGCTCGATCCCAGGGCCCTGGGATCATGACCTGAGCTGAAGGCAGACGCTTAACCAACTGAACCACTCAGGCACCCCTGAATTATTTGTTTTTCTGAGTGCTGAGTTTAATAACTTCTTTATATATTTTGTATATTAACCCTTTATTAGAAATGTCATTTGCAAATATCTTCTCTCATTCAGTAGGTTGTCTTAATTTTGTTGGTTGTTTCCTTGGCTGTTCAGAAGCTTTCTATTTTGATGTAGTCCCAATAGTTTATTTTTGCTTTTATTTCCCTTGCTTCAGGAGACATATCTAGAAAAAAATTCCTACTGCTGATGTCAGAGAAATTAACACCTGTGCTCTCTTCTAGGATTTTTATGGTTTTAGTTCTCACATTTTGGTCCTACATTTTGGGTCTATCTTTGTGTATAGTGTAAGAAAGTGGTTCAGTTTCTTTCTTTGCATGTAGCTGTCCAGTTTTCCCAACACAATTTATTGAAGAGACTGTCTTTTCCCTATTGCATATTCTTGCCTCTTTTATCAAAGATTAATTGACCATATAATTACGGGTTTAATTCTGGGCTTTCTACCATGTTTCATTGACCTAGGTGTCTGTTTTTATGGCAGTACCATACTGTTTTGATTATTACAGCTTTGTAATATAACTTGAAATCTGGAATTATGATATCTCCAGTTTTGCTTTTCTTTTTCAAGATTGCTTTGGCCATTCGATGTCATTTGTGGTTCCACACAAATCTTAGCATAGTTTGTTCTATTTCTGTGAAAAATGCTGTTGGTATTTTGATAGGTATTGCATTAAATCTGTAGATTGCTTCAGTCCATATAGACGACTTAACAATATCTGTTCTCCCAATCCATAAGCATAGAATATCTTCCCATTTGTTTGTGTCATCTTCAATTTCTTTTATCAGTGTTTTACCGTTTTCACAATACAAGTCTTTCACCTCCTTGGTTACGTTTATTCCTAGGTATTTTATTATTTATAGTGCAATTATAAATGGGATTGTTATCTTAATTCTCTTTCAGCTATTTCATTATTAGTGTATAGAAATGCAATGGGTTTCTGTACATTGAATTTGTATCTTGTGACCTTATTGAATTCATTTATCAGTTCTAGTAGTTTTTCTTTTTATAAGGTCTTTAGGGTTTTGTATATACAGTATCATGTCATCTGTTAATAACAAGAGTTTAACTATTTTCTGACCAATTTGGACGTCTTTTATGTCTTCTTGTTGTCTGATTGCTGTGGCTAGGACTTCCAGCAGTCTGTTGAATAAAAGTGGTGAGAGTGGACATCCTTGTCTTGTTCCTGACCTTAGGGGAAATGTTCTCAGTTTTTCCCCATTAAGGATAATGTTAGTTGTGGGTTTTTCATATATGACCTTTATCATGTTGAGGTATGCTCCCTATAACCCTACTTTGTTGAGGGTTTTTATCATGAATGGATGTTGTACTTTGTCAAATGCTTTTTCTGCATCTATTGAAATAATCATGTGGTTTTTATTCTTTTTCCTGTTGATGCGATATATCACATTGATTGATTTATGAATATTAAACCATACTTGTATCTCAAAAATAAATCCCTCTTGATCATGGTGAAAGACTTCTTTAGTGTATTACTGTATTCAGTTTGCTAATATTTCATTGAGGATTTTTGCATCAATGTTCATCAGAGATACTGGCCTGTAGTGCTCTTTTCTTGTGGTGTCTTTGTCAGCTTTGGTGTAGGGTAATGCTGGCCTTATAGAATGAATTTGGAAGTTTTCCTTCTTTTTCTATTTTTTGGAATAGTTTAAGAAGAACAGGTATTAACTCTTCTTTAAATGTTTGTTAGAATTCATCTGTGAAGCCATCTGGTCCTGGACTTTTATTTGTTGGGAATTTTTTGATTACTGATTAAATTTCTTTGCTGGTTATTGGTCTCTTCCAATTTTCCATTTCCTCCTGTTCCAGTTTTGGTGTGTTATATCTTTCTAGGAATTATCCATTTCTTCTAGGTTGTCCAATTTGTTGGCATATAGTTTTTCATAATATTCTCTTATAGTTGTTTGTCTTTTTATAGTGTTGGTTGTTATTTCTCCAAAATTAGAAAATTTTGATTTTATTTATTTGAGTCCTTTCTCTTTCTGTCTCAATAAGTCTGGCTAGGGGTTGATCAATTTTATTGACCTTTTCAAAGAACCAGCTCCTTGTTTTATTGATCTGTTTTATTGTTTTTTTTAAGTTTCTATATTATTTATTTCTGCTCTGATCTTTATTATTTCCCTCCATCTGCTGGTTTGGGGTTCTATTTAATGTTCTTTTCTAGGTCCTTTAGATACAAGGTTAGGTCATTTGAGATTTTTTCCTGCTTCTTGAGGTAAGCCTGTATTGCTATAAACTTTCCTCTTGGAAACACTTTTGCTACATCCCAAAGATTTTGGACCATTTTGTTTTCATTTTAATTTCTCTCCATTTACGTTCCGATCTCTTCTTTGATTTCTTGGTTGACCCATTGTTTAGTAGCATGTTATTTAACTTCCATGTATTTGTGCTTTCCAGATTTTCTCTTCTGATTGATTTCTAGTTTTGTAGTATTGTGGTCAAAAAAGTTGCACGGTATAATTTATCTTTTTAAATTTGTTGAGACTTGTTTTGTGGCCTAATATGTGATCTATTCTGGAGAATGTCCTGTGTGCACTTAAAAAGAATGTATATTCTGCTGTTTTAGGATGGAATACAATATATCTGTTAAATCCATCTGGTTCTGTGTGTCATTCAAAGCCACTGTTTCCTTGTTTATTTTCTCTTTGGATGATCAGTCAATCAATGTAAGTGGGGTTCAAAGTCCCCTATTATTGTTGTGTTACTATCAATTAGTTCATTTATGTTTGTTTTAACTGTTTTATTTATTTAGGTGCATAAATATTTACATCATTGTATCTTCTTGTTGGATTGTCCTCTTTCTTATTATATAGTGTCCTTTGTCTCTTGTTACATTCTTTTTTTTAAAGTCTATTTTGTCTGATGTAAGTATTGCTACCCTGGCTTTCTTTTGATATCCATTTCATTAATTGTTTGTCCAGCCCCTCACTTTCAATCTGCAGGAGACTTTAGGTCTGAAATGAGCCTCTTGTAGACAACATATAGCTGGATGCTATTTTGTTTTTTGTTTTTTTTTAATCTGTTCCTTCACCCTAGGTCTTTTGATTGGAGCATTTAGTCCATTTACATTCAAAATAATTATTGATACAAAAGTATTGCTATTTCAGTACTTTTTTGTGATTGTTTCTGTAGTTCTTCTCTGATACTTCCTTCTCTTCTCTTTCACAGTTTGCTGACTTTATTTAGTGATATATTTGTATTCCTTTCTCTTTATTTTTTGCATATTTATTACTAGTTTTTGATTTGCAGTTACTATTAGATTTGTATGTAACATCTTCTGCATATAGCAGTCTATATTAAGTTGATGGTAGCATAAGTTTGAACCCATTCTTTACCACCCCCACACCACACACATTTTAGGTATATTATGTTATTTTTTACATGCTTTTATTTTGTGAATTCCTTGACTGATTTTTACACATATACTTCTTTTATTGCTTTTGTGATTTATACTTTTCTTACTCTTACTTATGATCTTTCTTTTCCACTCAAAGACTCCCCTTTAACATTTCTTGTAGGGATGACTTAGTGGTCATGAACTCCTTTAGCTTTTGTTTGTCTGAGAAACTCTTTATCTTTCCTTCTATTCTGAATGATAGCCTTGCCGGCTAGAGTATTCTTGGCTGCATATTTTTTCCTTTTACCACTTTGAATTTATCATGCCACTCTCTTCTGGCTTACAAAGTTTCTGCTAAAAACTCAGCTGTTAGCCTTATGAGGTTTTCCTTGTATGTTAGTGATTTCTTTTACTGCTTTTAAAATTGTCTCTTTCTCACTACTTTTTGCTATTTTAATTACCATGTGTCTTGTTGTAGACCTCGCTAGGTTGATTTTGTTGGGGGATCTCTGTGCCTCTTTGATCTGGATATCTCCTTCCCCAGATTAGACACTTTTTTTCAGCTATTATTTCTTCAAATAAATGTTTGAAGACTCCTTCCCAGTCACACTTCCCTCAGTCCCAGAACTACAGGTCCCCTACCCCAGAGGACCAATACAAACCTACAAAGCCTCCTTTTCTCTCTTCTTCTTCTGGGTTCCCTATAACGCAAATCTTATTATTTGTGGTGGAGTCCCTGAGTTCCCTAAGTCTATTCTCATTTTGCATAATTGTTTTTTCTCTTACCTGCTCAACTTGATTTTTTCCCATTACTCTGTCTTCCAGGTCGCTAATTCTTTCCTCTGCTTCTGCTAGCCTGGTATTTATTCCATCTGGTGTATTTTTAATTTAATTTATTGTGTTCATCTCTAATTGTTTCTCTTTGATCTCTTAAGAGTCTCACCGATGTCCTCCAGTCTTTCCTCAAGTCTAGTGAGTATCTTTATTTTAAATTACTTTAAATTTGCTATCAAGCATATTACTTATATTCATTTTACTTAGGTCTCTTGCTGTGATTTTGTCCTGTTCTTTCATTTGGGACATATTCTTCTGTCTCCTCACTTTGTCTGACTCTGTATCTGTTTCTATGTGTTAAGAAAGTCAGCTGCATCTCCTGCTCTTGAAAATAATGGCCTTATGAAGAAGAGTTCCTGTAGTGTCCTGCAGTGCAGTGTCCCCTGCTCACCAGAACCTGGTGCTTCAGGGGGTGTCTCCTATGTGTGTTGCATACACCCTGCTATTCTGTCCTGGCTTCCTTTTCCTTCAGTCCAGTTGTCTGTAGAGGCTCTCTCTGCCTGTTGTGGGCAGTGTTTGGTCCCTGGATGGGGTGGAGACACAGTTTTAACAAAATGCACACCAATCTGCTTGCAAAATGAGACCTGCTGCTGCAGAGACCAGGGCTATGTTGGAGGTGAGTACAGTTTTAATGAGGTCTGCCTCAGGCTTCTGCAGGCCCCGCCACTGCCACCACTGCAGTGTCCAAGGCCCCACAGAATATATGGGTTGGGAGACGTGATGTTGGCAAGGTTTGTATTGGTCCTCTGGGGTAGGGGACCTGTAGTGCCAGGATTGAGAGAAGTGTGACTGGGAAGGGCAGATTGCCAAAGCCCAGGAGAAGTGGGGCATGATGTTAGCAAGTTAGGTATGAGTGCTGACACAGCAGTGGTTCCTGCAGGTGGCTGTGAGTTTATGCTGGGGTGTGGGGGAATGAGGTGGTGCTTGCCAGCTCTTTTGTTCCTAGAGAAGTTCCTCAGCTAACCCTGCCTCTCCAGGACATACTCTGACGTGAATAAACTACTCTTCCTCCTGTATGCCCCTAGGTATTTTTCAAACTGCTGCTTCTATGCTGTATCTCTGGAGGCTATTTCTCCGGTTGTCTCTTTAAGGGAAGGGACTCAGCTTCCTATAGCCCTCCAGGTTCTCCTGGAACTGAGCCCACTGATTTTTAAATTCCAGGTTTTAAGTCCATCTGGTTTTAAGAACTCACGAAATTCAGCCCCTCTCACTTTCAAAGCCAAACATGTGAGGATTCATCTTTCCTGTACAGGTTCCTTAGTGTTGTAGTTAGTTTTTCACCCTTCTCCATGCCCACGGCTCTCTTCTGCCCATGGATGGCTATGGTTTAGCTCCCTACTGCATCTCTGCCCTTCCTGCCCTCTTTGATGTGATTTCTTCTCTACCTTTAGTTGTGGAGTTTTTTCTGCCAGTCTTCAGGTTGTTTTCTGGTTTTGTTTTTTGTTTTTTGTTTTTGTTTTTTATGCTGATATGAGTGTTATCTAGTTGTATGTGTGAGACAAGGTTGGCTTAAGGTGTTCTCACTCTGCCATTTTCCCAGCCTCCAGTAGATACACTTCTGACAGCAACCTCTCTGAAGGAGTCCAGTGACCTCTAACAATGGAGGCCCAGTTGACAGGAAGTGAATTATATAGTTTGTCTCCTATGTGATTAGTCTGCCTTTGCCCTTATAGGACAGGAAAACATTGTAATCCACCCATTCACTACAGAAACCTCTCTCTGTGCTCTTCAGAACAGTGAGGTGATTTTCTAATGCATCTTAACCATGTCCAGTTTCAATTAGATTATTTAAGAGTCTATAACTTAAAATTTATCAAAGGAGAATGGATTGGCTATAAGGCATGGGAGAAACTAATATTCACTGAGCCACTAGTATGTCATAGAAAGTGTCCTACATGTTTCAGATATTATCACATTTAGTTCCCAAAACAATCCTGTGAGATAAGAATTAATACAACTTTACATTCAGGAAATGCAACATTTAAAAAAATTAAGTAAGAGTCATTTGTCAGCCATGTGCCTTAGGGTAGATTTCTTAAGATCTCTGTACTGTCTTCACATTAACATTAAAATTACCCGCATCTTAGAAAGAAGGCAGGCTAATAGAATAACTTAACTAAAATGTGGGCTTCTCTCGGAAGGGCTGCATTTGCATTTTAAAGGTATGGATAATTAAGTCAAATCTATTCTTGGAAGAATGTTTATGACTCAAGTAGAGGAGCATTTTTTTAGAACTGCCTCCATCTTTCCAGTTCCTAAAAAGAGCAGGACCAATTCTGAAATGTCATCAACTCGCATTTTAGCTTAACACATTATTACCACCTGTAAATACTCTCTGGGCAGATGATGATTTTTCTAGTACCTAATTTCATTTTTATTCATTTATTTTTTAACATTTGGCAGATAGAGGCCTCTGGGTCTCTACTCTATCATCCCTTGTGATTGGTAGATACCTATGCCATACAGAATACTAAACATGTTTCATATTACCTATTAATAAACACACAAAAGATATTTCTGCAAATTTGTAAGAGATCCAAAGTGTATTGAGAAATGTTGACTATTTTAACAACATAGAGGAAGCTATAGCCACAGAAAAAAATGTTTTTCTGACTTCTTTTACCTCAACCCACGGTAAGAAGTACCCTTTCAGGATATGCAGTACATATCCACATATATGTCTGTGTTTTTATATAACAAAAACAAGTTTTAAAAAGTAAGATAAGATATACCCTTACTGTATGCAGGACACTCTGATATTTTCTCCAATTTATTTTTTCTACTTTATTAGGTGTAATTGACAAAAGTGTAAGATATTTAAAGTGTACATTGTGTGATTTGATATACATATACAGTTTTAAAGGATTACCCCATTTTGTTAATTAACATGTACATCACCTCATGTATTTATTGTTTTGGGTTTTGTTTGCCTGTTCATTTTGGTAAGAACATTTAAATTCTACTCAGCAAATTTCAATTATACAATTCAGTTTTATCAACTATATTTACTATGTTATACAGTAGATCCTAAGACCTTTTTCATCATATAGCTAAAAGTTTGTACATTTTTACCAATCTCTCTACTTCCCTGACCAACCCAGTCCCAGGCAACTGTTTTTCTATTCTCTGTTTCTATGACATTGACTTTTTTAGGTCCATCCATGTTTTGCAAGTGGCAATATTTCCTTCTTTGTAATAGCTGAATAATATTCCATTATATATATTATATTATATTATATTATATATATATAATATATATATATATTCATTATTCATTCATATGTTGATGCACACTTAGGTTGTTTTCATATCTTCGGTACTGTAAATAATTCCTAAATGAACATGGCAGTGCAGATATCTTTGATATCCTGTTTTCAGTTCCTTTGGATAGATACCCAGAAGTGGGATTGTTGCATCATATGGTAGTTCTATTTTTAATTTTTTGAGAAATCTCCATACTGTTTTCCATAGTATCTGTGCCAATGTACATTCCTACCAGCAATGCACAAGAGTTTGCTTTTCTCTACATCCTCTCCAAACTTGTTATCTCCTATCTTTTCAATGATACCCATTCTAACAGGTGTGAAGTGATATCTCATTTTGGTTTTAATTTGCATTTCCCTGATGATTATTGCTGATGAGCATCTTTTTATGTACCTGTTGATCATCTGTATCTTGTCTTTGGAAAAATGTCTATTCAGTTCTTCTACTCATTTTTTAACCAGACTTTGACTTTTTGGTATTGAGTTGTGTCAGTTCTTTATATATTTGGGATATTAACTCCTTGTAGATAGATGACTTACAAATATTTCCTCCCATTCCTTAGGTTGCCTTTATTTTGTTGATTATTGCCTTTGCTGTACAGAAGCTTTTTAGTTTTGTGTAGTCCCACTTATTTATTTTTGCTTTTGTTATCTTTATTTTTGATGTCAAATAAAAAACAATCACTGACAAGATCTATCTCAAGAAGCTTACCTCCACTTTTTTCTTCAAGGACTTTTAATGTTTCAGGTCTTAAATTTAAGTCTTTAATCCATTTTGAATTGTTTTTTGTTTATGGTATAAGATAGGAGTCCAGTTTCATTCTTTGCATGTGAGTATCCAGTTTTCCCATCACCTTTTATTAAAGAGACTATCCTTTCCTCATTGTATACTCATGGCTCCTTTGTCATAAATTGATTGACCATATATACATGAGTTTCATTCTAGGTTCTGTATTGTGTTCCACTAATCTATGTGTCTCTTTTTATGCCAAATACCATACTGTTTTGATTACTATAGCTTTGTAATATGGTTTGGAATCAGGAAGTATGATACTTCCAGCTTTGTTCTTCTTTCTCAAGACTGCTTTGGCCAATCAGGGACTTTTATAGTTCCATACAAATTTTAGGATTTTTTTTCTTTTTCTGTGAAAATGCCATTTGAGTTTTGATTGGGATTGCACTGAATATGTAGATAGCTGTAGGTAGTATGAACACTTTAACAAAATGAATTTTTCCAATCCATGAGCATGAAATATCTCTCCATTTATTTATGTCTTCTTCAATTTCTTTCATCTATGTCTTATAGTTCTCAATATACAGATTTTTCACTCCCTTGGTGAAATTTATTACTAGGTATTTTATTCTTTTTGATGCAATTATAAATAGGATTGTTTTCTTAATTTTTCTTTCTGATAGTTTATTGGTAGTATTCAGAAATGCAGTTGATTTGGGTGTATCAATTTTATACCCTGAAACTACTGAATTCATTTATTAATTCTAACAGTATTTTAGTGGAGTCTTTAGGATTTTCTATATATAATATCATGTCATCTGCAACTGGAGACAATTTTACTTCTTTTCTGGTTTGGTGACTTTTGTTTTTTCTTGCCTAATTATTCTGGCTAAGTCTTCTAGTATTATGTGGAATAAAAGTGTCAAGAATAGGCATTATTGTCTTGTTCCTGATCTTAGAGGAAAAGTCTTCAGCTTTTGCAATTGAATATGTTAGCTGTGGGCTTGTCATATGTGACCTTTGTTATGTTGAGGTGCATTCCCTCTATACCTACTTTTTTGAGAGTTTTTATCATGAATGGATGTTTAATTTTGTCAAATGTTTTTTTCTAGTTCTATTGAGAAGATTATACAATGTTTTATCCTTCATTTTATTAATGTGGTATGTCACATTGATTAATTTATAGATGTTAAACCATCCTTGCATCCCTGGAATAAATCTCACTTGATCATCGTAATTTTCTTTTTTGTGGTATCCTTGTTATTTTTGATATCAGGGTAATGCTGGCCTCATAGAAAGGGTTTTGAAGTAGTCCTTCCTCTTCTTTTTTTTTTTTTTTTTTTTGGAAGGGTTTGAAAAGAATTGGAATTATTTTTCATTTAAGTGCCTGGTAGAATTCACCTTGAAGCCATCTGGTCCTGGACTTCCTTTGTTGGGAGGTAAATTTTGATTGCTGATTCAATTTACTACTAATGGTCTGTTCAGATTTTCTATTTCTGCATGGTTAAGTCTTACAGATTTTATGTTTCTCAAAATTTATCCATTTCCTCTAAGTTTTTCAATTTGTCATTGTATATTTTTTTCATTATAGTCTCTTCTGATCCTTTGTATTTATGTAATATCAGGTATAAATGTCTTCTTTCTCATTTTATAACTCTATTTGAGTCTTCCCTCTTTTTTTTCTTGGTAAGTCTATATAAAGGTTTGTCTATTTTGTTTATATTTTCAAAATGCTAGCTGTTAGTTTTATTGATCTTTTCTATTGTCTTTTTATTCTCTATTTCATTTATTTCTGCTCTGACTTTTGTAATTTCCTTCCTTCTACTAATTTTGGGCCAAGTTTTCTCTTCTTTTTCTAGTTCCTTAAGGTGTAGTTAGGTTGTTGGTAGAACTTCTTTTGCTGCATCCCATAAGTTTTGGCATATAGTATTTTCATTTTCATTTATTTCAAAATATTATTTATTTATCTTTTGATTTATTGTTAGACCCATTGACTGTTCACTAGCATATTGTTTAATCTCCACATTTTGTGATTTTTCAGTTTCCTTCATGTAATTGATGTCTAGTTTCATACCATTGTGGTCAGAAAAGATTATTGATATGATTTCAATCTTCTCAAATTCATAGTATCTACTTTTATTAATTGTGTTTTTGTGTCTGCATGCATCAAATCCTTAGTTAATATCCTGGAGTAGGTATAAGACTAGTAATTTAAGAATAGATTTTGTTGCAAACAACATTAAGTGGTATATGTTGAAATATACACAGAAGCCCTCCAATTTTACATGAAGCCTATTTTGGGAGAGAATTATAAAATATTCAGATTCTTCTGCTAGGAAATTAGACATAAATCTTCTAGAAAGATAAAATGTTTAACACTCTTTTATCCTGGATACTAGGGATAAAAATAAAGTATTAATTTTAAGTGAAAGAAACATACAGTATGTGTGCTTTTGGTTTTCTATTTCCCTGGGCACTCTAGCTTATTAGAGAAAGTCACCAAGCTTTTATTGCACTTTGGTTCTCAAGTTATCTTTTACTTTGACAATCACTTTAAAGTGGTCTTCATTAGAATAAGTGTTCTTAAACTTCTAGACTCTACGTTGTTTCAGGATTGTAATGTTCCCTATAACCTTTATCTTCACTAGATCATGGAAAGAAAAAAATGAAAGGAATTTATAATGTTCTTGAACCATGACAAAAAGGAAAGCAATTCAGTGGTTAACTCACTTCCCACACAAGAGCATAGGCATGGTCACTGTGGAAATACTTTTACTGTGTAGAGATACCTACAAGTCACTGGATAGCTTAGAATACCTAGGTCTCTCCAGACTACGCTGATTGGGATGATCTTACATGGTAAAGGATCTCTGTCTTCAACTCTGACATGGTGTTCTTTTACAGCATCCTGTCATTCTGTGTGTGCATTTATGACAATTGTTTTTGCATTTGTTGGTTCATATACCAGTTTTCTCTACTGAATGATGAGTTCTTGTGTTTTATTGATTTTACTATCACCAGTATCTAGCAGTTATATAACACATAGTAGAAGGTACTAAATGTTTTGCCAAATAAAGTATGCCAGGAAAGAAGGAAGAAAGGAAGGGAAGAAGGAAGGAAGGAATGAACTAAAGAACAAATGAAGGCAAGAACAAACAAAGGAAGGAAAAAGGGGGGTGATCTCTAGCCATCTCACGAATTCTGCCCTAAAATCACATATATTTCCCACTCCTTTATTATAGTATACCTAGAGTAGGAACATGTTCATTCAGGGAGGCTTTTATGGCTGCAGTGAAGTAAAGGGTCAGAGAAATAAGTGGAGCTCAGATTATATAAAGCCTTGTGGGCAACTTTAGGGACTTTGTCTGACTGAGTGAAAATTGGGACTACTGCAGGGTTTTGAACAGAGAAGTAATGTGATCTGAATTCCATTTTAAAAGGTTTACTCTGCTTGTTTGAAAATAGACTATAGGGAGGCAATAATAGAAGCAAGTTATACCTGTTAGGATGATATTGCTATAATTCAGGCTAGAAAAGATGATATCTCTGATCAGAGTGACAGCAATGGAGGTAGTGAGAGATTGTGAAACTCTGGATACGATCTGAAGGTAGAGTTATCAGAGTTCCTGATGGAGGACTCCAGTGTTATTGACTTGAATGACTGGAAGGATGGTGTTCTTATTAATTGAAATGAGAAACCTATGGGTAGATCAGTTAGGAGGGAGGTCAAAAATTCAATGTAGCACATGTTGATTATGAGAAGTCTGATAGACATTCATGTGGGGATGTTGAGTAGCAATTAAGTATGAGTCTGGATTTTCAGAGCTTCGTACTACAGATATAAATTGTGAGTCATTGACATATAGAAGTTATTTAAAGTCATGAGGTTAGAAAAGCTCAAAAAGGAGTAAGTATATATGAATAAGAGGACTTAGCTCTCTGGAAAACAGTATTGAGCTTCCTCAAAAAGTTGAAAATAGAGCTACCATATGACCCAGCAATTGCACTACTGGGTATTTACCCCAAAGATACAAATGTAGGGATCCGGAGGGGTACATGCACCCCGATGTTTATAGCAGCAGTGTCCACAATAGCCAAACTATGGAAAGAGCCAAGATGTCCATCGACAGATGAATGGATAAAGAAGATGTGGTATATATATATATACAATGGAATATTATGCAGCCATCAAAAGGAATGAAATCTTGCCATTTGCAATGACGTGGATGGAATGGAGGGTATTATGCTGAGCGAAATAAGTCAATCAGAGAAAGACATATATCGTATGACCTCTCTGATATGAGGAATTCTTAATCTCAGGAAACAAACTGAGGGTTGCTGGAGTGGTGGGGGTGGGAAGGATGGGGTGGCTGGGTGAAAAACGTTGGGAGGGTATGTGCTATGGTGAGTGCTGTGAATTGTGTAAGACTGTTGAATCACAGATCTGTACCTCTGAAACAAATAATACATTATATGTTTAAAAAAAAAAAAAAGAAGAGGATAGCAGGAAGGGGAAAATGAAGGGGGGGAAATCGGAGGGGGAGACGAACCATGAGAGACAATGGACTCTGAAAAACAAACTGAGGGTTCTAGAGGGGAGGGGATGGGGGAATGGGTTAGCCTGGTGATGGGTATTGAGGAGGGCATGTTCTGCATGGAGCACTGGGTGTTATACGCAAACAATGAATCATGGAACACTACATCAAAAACTAATGATGTAATGTATGGTGATTAACATAACATAATAAAAAAAAAAAAGAGGACTGAGCTCTGACACACTGTAACAAAATTAGAATAGTCCTTTCCTTCTTGAGTTAAAGTTTTCTCCATTTTTATTTTGCAAAGGAGAAGCTGGATTTATTAATCAAAATAAGAAAACAAAGGAAGAAGTTGTATTCAGGATTGGAATGATGTGGTGCCAAATTCAAGATCATAGATCAGAATGGTGACGGATCCTGTCTAGAATAGCAGCACAACTGTCAAAACAAACTTTGAAGAAATGTGACTGTATCAAACACAGGATTTATAAAAGTCTACACTGCAGCCAACATTCTTCCAGTAAAAACAGGCCTTTGGCATTCCATCCCCACTACTGAAAATTATCTTGGTGCCTCTTACTGCCCACAAGCCAGTAGCTCCTATATTAACTTCCTCTTGTTACCATAACAAATTACCACCAATATTTCCCGCTGCTGTCGTAGGGCTGCTGCATCGCACTGGTTGAATTAAACTGGAAACCAGAAGGCAAAGGACCCTGAGAGAAGCAGTCTGTAGATGTCAGTTCCCCTCCTTACATGTTCTTATAACAACTATTTCCTTTCTAATACTTTTTATGACTGTAATCTATTTTTATTTTCAGGATTATTAGATAAATAATTCTCTTTTTCTCTTAGAATTTACACTGCATGATGTCAAAGATTATGCCAGTGTTGCTTACAATTAAATCACCAAATCCTATCGTAGGCTTCACATACTGAACGTACTCAATAAGGTGTTGTTAAATATTGGAAGGAAAGAAAAAAAACTCAGTCAATGAACTGTTTTGTTTTCTCTCTTTCAATTATTCTCACATCATCCACCATACTGGTACCCACTGGCTTCTGGCACCAGTCTTGTCTCTCTCTCTCTTCCTAAGTCCCTTGCTAAACACTTGGGAAAAAATTTGACTCCAACTACTTTGACAATTGGTCCATCCTAGGAAAGGATTTTTAGCTCCTCTGTCCACTTAGTTCTTCTTCACCTTCTAAGCATTAGCCACTTCCTTCTCTTCTCCCTCTCCTAACTTACATATATAGAAATCAGACAAACTTTATATGAAAATTATGAATAATGATAACTGGCAGCAGTTTAAATGACAGTGACTATATGACTTTAACATGCTAAATTCTCATACTTTTCCTTCCTTAGGAAACTGTTCATAACCTTCATTCAAAAGCTCTTTTGGTTTTTCCAGTAGATCTCCTCTCAGGTTCTACTTTGTCCCGCCCCACATTCTCATTCTATTTTAGGGTAGTTCAGTGAACACTGCATATTTAAATGAATAAATGTTTCACATGAATAAAGTTATCACTTTTCCTTTACTTCTTTTTTTTATTTAATTTTATGATGTTATGTTAATCACCATACATTACATTATTAGTTTTTGATGTAGTGTTCCATGATTCATTGTTTGCGTATAACACCCAGTGCTTCATGCAGTACGTGCCCAACTTAATACCCATCACCAGGCTAACCCATCCCCTCACCCTCCTCCCCTCTAGAACCCTCAGTTTGTTTCTCAGAGTCCATTGTCTCTCATGGTTCGTCTCCCTCTCTGATTCCCCTCCCTTCATTTTTCCCTTCCTACTCTCTTCTTCTTTTTTTTTTTTTTTAACATATAATGTATTATTTGTTTCAGAGGTCCTTTACTTCTTAAAACTTGAGAAAAACTGAATAAAAGTATCCTGTGAAGGATTTGGCACTTTAAGACAATAATACTTACTGGATCCAAAAATACATTTTCTAAGATTTGAAATAGAATTTGTTTTCATGATAAAGTCAATAACAATAGGATCTTATTACACAAGCAAGAGAGCACAGTTCTGAATTAAGTGTCTTGACGTTCACTAAATGCCAGCATGTAAGGTTGAAATTTTGAAGAGACCATTAAGGAAAACTTTCTACTCAGCCTAAGTATAGCCAATTAGTACAGGTAACAATAGACTTTTATCGTTTTGTGTTTAGTGACTATTTTAGAAAGGAGTAAACACTTAGGGATTTCTTTGGAAATATCTGCAGATGAAAATGTATGCTTTAAAAATCCTGCTGTAAACTCTACTATTCTGGCAGGCTTAATCAGATACTTTAGTTGTCAGAAATGACTATAAATACTATTCAAGGTTTGCCATTTTTCCAAGAATAAAATGACTTAACAAATCATCGTTTTAAATATAATTCAGTGTTTCATTCATGATTCAGAAGGAACTTCAGAATCATCCCCAATTCTTATGTCAGCTTCATTGATGTTAACCACTTTGAACCAGAAAACCTGTTAGAGAGGATTCTGTGGATTAGTGATGGCTAATACCAGTTGACATTTGAAGTCTAATTATACCAGTTAGTAGAGTTAGAATGGAAAAAGCATGGACTTATTTCTTTACAAACCATATTCAATTAAAAAAATAGATATGATTTTATCAGTAAAATAAATTTTATCAGTTACATAAATGAATTAAAAGTGGACAACAGAAACCATGTAAAATCACACTTGCTAGTAATGTTTAACTTGATTAATTTAATAATTTAACTATACCTTAAGAATTGTCAGATTTTCAAAGAGGCTGCACCATTTCACCTTCCATCAGCAGGGCTTAAGGGTTCCATTCTCTCTACATCCTCACCAGCTCTTGTTCTTATTTGTCTTTTTGATTATAGCCATATGAGTGGGTGTGAAGCAGTATCTCACTGTGATTTTGATTTGCATTTCCCTGATGGCTTCAAGTTGTTGAGCATCTATTCATGTGCATATTGATCATTTGCATATCTTCCATAAAGAAATGTCTATTCCGATCCTCTCCCCATTTTTAAATTGGGTTATTTATCTTTTGATTATCAAGTTGTAGGAACTGTTTGTTTTCCTATTCTAGATACAAGTCCCTTATCAGAAAGATGATTTACAAAAATTTTCTCCCATTCTATGGGTCATCTTTTTACTTTCTACTGGTACATTTTTCATTTTGGTTATAGTACTTTTCAACTCAAGCATTTTCATTTGGTTCTTTTTAAAAAATAAGTTCTATATCTTTACTGATATTTTCTATTTGATGAGATATTGTCATCATAACTTACTTCTATAAGCATGATTTCTTTAGGTCTTTGAACATTTTTATAATGGCTAGTTAAAGTTCTAACCTTTGTTTTAGTCTTTTCTTTCTTCAGGCACTAATTTTCTAATCCACATTTTAGGAGTAAATACAGGATAAGAAAATTCTGGGTTAACAGGATAAGACACATTAAATGAGGGTCAGAGTCATTGAGCCCCAGTAATTCATGATTTTTAAGGAAAAAAAAATAAACTCTAGAATTCATTTGTAATAGTTGTAGTAGGAATTAGAGGAATACCTTAAAAATTTTGTTTGTTGTATTTTTGTACATATACTATTTCTTCTGACATGCTTCAAAGAAAGAAAGAAAGAAAGAAAGAACAGAAAAAAAAAGAAAGAACTCAAATTGTCTTGTTCAGATGATCCAATTCCAGGTTTAAAATCCTATGTATTTTCATCTCAGGCTAGGGTGTGCTAAAATCCGTGCAAAGGTACCACTTTTATCTTGTCAAAATAGTCAAAATTGTTTTGAAAATTTTTTAAGTATTAACCTAAACCACCCCTCCATCCCAATATTATATAGCTTTGACATTTTACAGCAACAGATTTTTTAATAGCCTCAAATGAAGTGGTTGGATTTGCCTAGGGGCTAGGTAATATGAAAAAATGGGTTTGAGTTTATTTTTGAGACGCTTGTGCACTTTGAATGTTTATAGGCTTAGGGGCACATATGATGCGATTTTTATACCAAGTAGGACATTATGCTTCCTTCTCCAGCGGTCAGGGACGCCATGAGGAAATGTGGAGTGACTAAGACTAATTAGGTTATGTTAAGCCCCTTAAATATATTTAAAAGGTTTAGCCAGTCTTTTCTGTAGTGATTCCCCATTCCTGACAGATTCAAATGATTCACTCTTCAGGAAGACAAGGTAGTAACCCTTCCTCTCAGCTCCTCTTTGGCTTTGTTACTCCATCATACAAGTCATTTTATTCATTTTTTAAAGTTGGCTGCCTTCACACAATCTTTTCATAACCATCTGGAGGGCTGAACCATGATAATAGTTTTCAGTTAACTTCTAGACTTGGTGATGAAAAATAATGTAATAAAGTTTGAAAAGTGCTTTATGTTCTTAGATACCAGATACTGAAGTAATCTTTTTTTAAAAAGCAAGCTCATATATCTGAAGGATGATGGAATGGCAACGCTATCAAGCATCCAGAGGGAAAAAAAAAACTTCTCTGTGCACTCTGAAGATCATGTCCTTTTGGGGTGGGTAAATCATGAAGAGTTTGGCAAATCTGGGGTACAGAGGTACTTACCTATCTACAAACAGAAGAGGGAGTATCATCCCGAACATGCTGAGTTTCAAATTGAGTGTGCATGTGGAAAAAAGGCTTTGCACAGTGTTTGCTATTTTGTTGATGGCCTAAGAAGCAGCCTGAGAAAATGGCAGGAGGAACCAATGGACATTGGATGAATGTGTGCATTTCTAGGGGACAGAACTCCAGAGGCACTTGGGTCTCCTGCAGCTAATTCAGAGAATATGATAGAAAATATGTCCTTTTGAGAGTAGCAAGGAAGTAGAAGCAACACATCTGAGCCTGTGCTCTGAACTTCAGTGTTTGCTAACTCAAAAGACTTTAAGGAATCAATATTGTACATGTGTGATGCAACCGCATGCTAGGGGTGAGTGGACCTCTGGAAAACTACAGAGGCATGCTCTATTTAAAGGCTTTTCTATTATTTTTAAAACACTCTAAGGAAACAACACACATCTACAGGCCAAGTTTGTCTCTTAGCTACCAGTTTCTGAACTCTGGGTAGAGCTTAAATAAATATACCAGACTCAGGATCATAGAACTGACATTAACATAAACATGAAGCTACACAATCTGACTTTTTAAATTTCTTTTTCTTTCCTTTTCAAGTTTATCCTATAATTCCACTTCATATAATATTGGATGATATAGCTCCCACACAATTTATTGTTAAATAAATTAATGGACAATGATTCTAGTAGACTGGGGGAGGGGAACCTATATGAGAAAAAACCTATAAAGGTTGACTTATATGTACCAGTGACATTATATATGTAATTGTATTTAATTTGAACAAAACTATAGGGTAGATATTATCATTTTTTATTTTATAGGCTGAGGCTCAGAGGAGTCAAGTGACTGGCTCAGCGTTATTGGCTAGTTGTATGGGCAAAATCACATTCCCCCCCAAATTCATGTATTGAAGTTATAACTCTTGGTATCTTAGAATGTGACTGTATCTGGAGATAGAGGTGATTAAATTAAAATGAGCCCTAATCCAATATGATTAGTATCCTTATAAAAAGAGATTAGGACACAGACACACATAGAGGGAAGATGATGGGAAGATGCAATGAGAGGATGGCCATCTATAAGCCAAAGAGAGAGGATTAAGGTGAAGCCAACCCTGCTGACTTTAGTGTGGACTTCTAGTCTGCAGATTTGTGAGAAAATAAACTTCTGTTGTTTAACATCATGTTACTTTATTTTTTTATGGAAGCCCTAGCAGACTCACACAGTTAGTAATTCATAAATTCAACTCAATATTGTCCGAATTCAGAATTAACCATTCCGCCAAACTCCCATAAACAAATTCAGCTTGAAATACCTCTGACATTTATGTAACTCTCATTAATATCCCCTGTATTAGTATAGGCTTTCCCAGAAGTAGATCTCAAGACAATGCTAATTATGCAAGAATTTTATTAAGAGAAATGCCTGTGAAGGAAAATGGGGAGAGAAAAGCTGGGAGAGCTGTCAAACTGTGATACATGTCTGACCCCAAGTGAAGGAGACGGGGAAGGACAGTTGGAGGAAGCCATCTAGACTACTTTGCAGTGTTAAGTATGGTTCAGAAATCCTTAGGGAAATCCTGAAACCAAAGTTATCTGTGAAAGAGTCCTGTGTTTCCTGGGGTTAAGCCTACCTTAGTACCCCCTATGAGGGGGTACTTTCAGTCATTGGCTGAAAGAATTTGTGCAAGGTGTGGGCTTAGTGCAAATGTGCCACTGTGACCCTCTATGATATTTGTTAAAGTACAGTAAAGCACACTTTATTCTCAGGGGCCTTGGCAATAGATGTAAGGGCCACTGCAATGGGATTTTGCAGTGGGGGAGAAAGATGGGACTCAACTCTGAATGGGCAAGTGGAAATTTATAGCCAAGAGGCAGGCTGATGATCAGTGGACAAAAAATTACAAAGTGGAAACATCAAATGGAAGAGGGGATTTGGGCTAAACCAACCTAACAGGATTCTTGCTGAAGACAGGCCAGGGTGATTGGACATCACCAGAGGGATAGTGGAAGGTGAGGAACACAATTGGATAAGAGAGTGAACAGATAAGGAGGATGGGAGATTCTGGCTAAACCAACTGAGCAGAATTCTTGCTAAAATTGGACAATGCAGAGATAAACACAGAATTTCAAAAGTCCAGGCCTGGTTGAAATTTTTAGGGGAGACTGAATAGAATTTGGTCAGAGGAGAATCTTTGTTGACATCTCATCCCCAAATTCCTTAACTTTATGAAATGGCTTTGACTTTAAAAGAGTAGGTTATATGTGTCATCTCTGAAGCAACAGGAATATTCAGTCATTAGATAGTTGTTGAGTATATGATGAGAGCTTGACAACCAAGGGAGCTAAGGAACATAAAATGATGACAAGAAGGAAAGTCATTGCTCTCAAGGAGTCTACAAACTTGCTGAGGAAGCAAAGTTGTGCCTGTAGAATAATTTAAGAAAGCAATAAGTCATACAATTAAGATTGATTTCCCAAAGCATGATTTACACGCCACATAGTGCGGGAAGATGACTTTAGGTGATACATAGATGAGTTTTTATTTTAATAGCTATTTTTTTAACATACTAGAAAAAACAAACAGCACATCAAAACTGTCATTAACTGACAGTATAGCATAGGCTAAAAATGAACTTAATTGGAATTAGGACAATTGGTCCTTGGATAGAGCAAACACTACACAGATGTTATAAGACTCATTAAAGTTTGGAAAACATTGACATGATGGATTGTATGATTCGGATGTAATACTTCTATGATTCATTAAATGATAGAATCAATGGCAAAAAGAAAAAAAACTGACCGTTACTGAATTTTTAATGGAAATTAAACCTCTGGAAGGCAACATTTTGGCTACTATGTCAAAATAAGCATTTTATTATTTTTTTTAAGTTTAAACTAAATAAGCTTTAAGATTCCTTCCATCTTGATATTTCAGGGTTTTTTTTTAAATAGCTACTTTCTGCTGAGCTCATTCCTTCAGTACGTAGTGAGAGTTTACTGCACGCTGGACGTTGTGTTCAAAAATAGGCGAAGTAAAAGACTCAGTTCTTTCCCCCAAAAAAGCTCTCCATCTTATGAGATAGTCAAAACCACATAATCACAATACAGTGTATTTAGGATGAAGTATATATGCAGAACATTACTGGTCAATGAAGCTGAGCCCTTCATCCAGTTCTTGAGGGAGCTAGGAAGGAGTCCTGGGGAGGTAGTCAGGTGTCAGATTCATATGGACAGGGTGTATGGTGCAGATGAAGGTTGTATGGGTGATTGTAGAGCTGCTGGTGTCCAAGGTGTGAAGCAGGAAGTTGCATGTAATTAATTTTTTAATTTATATATATATGTGTGTATATAACATAAAATTTACCATTTTTACCACTTTTAAGTGTAAAATTTAGTGGGCAGTAATTACATTCACATTGTTGTGCAGCCATCACCACAATCCCTCTCCAGAACATTTTTATCATATTAAACTGAAATTCTATGCCCGTTAAATAATGATTCCCCATTGGCCCTTCCTGGTGGTCACTGGTTACCACTATTCTTTCTATCTCTATGAACTTTCTTGTTCTAGCTACCTCAAATAAGTGAAATCATACAATATTTAACCTTTTATGTCTAACATTTCACTTAGTGCCATGTTTTCAAGGTTGTAGCATATATCAGAACTTCATTTCATTTTATATCTGAATAGTATTCCTTTATAGGTATATTATACTGTATTTTGTTTATCCATTCATCTGTTGATTGACATTTGGATCGTTTCCACATTTTGCTTATTATAAGTAACTGCTCCAAACACTGGTCTTTCGAGTCCCCAGCTTTGAGTTTTGGGGGCTGTGTATCTAAAAGTAGAATGGCTAGGTCGTATGATAATTCTATGTTTAACTTCTTGAGGAACCATCATATTGCTTTCCACAGCAGCTACACCATTTTGTGCTCCTATCAGCAATGCTGTGTTCCAGTTTCTCCACAGCCTCACCATTTTGTTTTCCTTTTTTTTTTTAATAATGGCCATCTTAATGGGTATGAAGTAATATCTTCATAAATTCAGTATCAAATATCAGTAATATCTTCATTGTGGCTTCAATTTGCATTTCTCTAATGAATGGCATGTGATTTTGAATACTATTCTTTAAGTGATGTGGAGATAGTGATTGGTTATAATGATTACTTTCCTGTGTTTCAGGGGTAAGAGTATATTTGCATTTTAAAAGATCACCCTGGCTGCAGTATGGATGTTGGAGATAAAGAGAAATCTGGGTCATGAAGAACAAGAGGAAGGCCAATTCAATAGTCCAGGAGAGAGAGTTAGAAGAAATGAGCCCATTCAATCAATAGTGTGTTGGTCATGTGAACAGGACTTGACAGATTAGACATGATGGGCTTTGAAGGAAAATGAGAAGTCAAGACACCTCCTAAATTTTTAGTAAGGCTTACATGGGGTGTGTGGTGCCCAACAGGAGAAAGAGGTTTTGGATGTGAAGATAAGACCTGATTTTTTTTTTTTAAAGATTTTATTTATTTATTTGAGAGAGAGAATGAGAGAGAGGGAGCATGAGAGGGGGGAGTGTCAGAGGGAGAAGCAGACTCCCTGCTGAGCAGGGAGCCCGATGCGGGACTCGATCCCGGGACTCCAGGATCATGACCTGAGCCGAAGGCAGATGCTTAATGACTGAGCCACTCAGGCGCCCCTGAGCATGCCACTTTTTTTTTTTTTTTAAGATTTTATTTATTTATTTGAGAGAGAGAGTGAGAGAGAGAGAGAGCACAAGAGGGGGGAGCGGGAGAGGGAGAAGCAGACTCCCTGCCAAGCAGGGAGCCTGATGCAGGACTCGATCCCGGAACTCCAGGATCATGACCTGAGCCGAAGGCAGTCGCTTAACCAACTGAGCCACCCAGGTGCCCCGAGATAAGACCTGATTATGTTGCATTTGAGGTATCTGATATCTGTAAGATACTGAGGCCCAGAAGGTAGAAGTAGTTATATGATTTTGAAGATCCAAAGTCTGGACCAGAGATAAAGATGTAGTTGTCATCCAAAAAGAGTTATGATTGGAGGAAGAAGCATAGGTGAGATCACAAAGGGAGTGAGAGGGCAAAGGGTGAATTCCCGGAAATAGCCGCATTTTTATAAGTTGGGAGGATAAAAAGGAATCCTTGAAGAATTCAGAGAAGTAAAGGGGCATTGAAAAGATCACTGTCCCATGGAAGCTGACAAAGGAAGGAGTTTTAAGTTCATAATTTTTTTTTTAAAAGATTTTATTTATTTATTTGAGACAGAGAGAATGAGAGACAGAGAGCATGAGAGGGAGGAGGGTCAGAGGGAGAAGCAGGCTCCCTGCCGAGCAGGGAGCCCGATGTGGGACTCGATCCTCGGACTCCAGGATCATGACCTGAGCCGAAGGCAGTCGCTTAACCAACTGAGCCACCCAGGCGCCCTTAAGTTCATAATTTATTGTACTAAATATAGCAAGGATTTCTAGAAATATTAGACTTGATCGTAAAACAAAATCTAACTGTAACCTAAACTAGAACTTAGGACTCTTTTCCCTGAGCCACATACTGTATTTCTGCTTAAGTTTTAAACCCAAATTCCAATTTCAGGAGCAGAAGACACGGATATCCACTACAGTGGCCTAATTGATGTTCTTCTACCTGACACAAATCCTGCCTAGGGGCCACCTCTGGAGTAAAAGGAATAGAACACCCTCTATGAGGCCAAGTTTGAAAGTACTGAAGTGTTCTACTGTTTCAAGTGCTGCTATAGCCTCCATCATAATTTATTCTGAGCCCAAGGGTCTGGTGGTATTTCAAGGACTTCTTTTCAGCTACTGAGTGGGACTGGAAGGAGCTAGTCAATCCCTTGCCTGGTGTCTGGGAGTCAGTGGGTCACTGAGGGGAATTTAGTCCTGGCATACCATCATGACCATCAAGCTCCACCCTTTGTGTTCTGTATGTGGCCAGCGTACTTGATAGCCCTTTATCTGGCTTCTGGTTCCCACTGTCCTTTCCCAAAAGTTCTGACCTCCTCTCCTAATACCACAATGTCCTTTTCTCCAGGGCTGGATTTGACCCCAGTGCCTGTCAGATCACCTCAGATTGACCTCCTTCTAGTCCTGCTGATGCTGGGAAATATGATTCATCTCAGGATTCCACTGCTGTATCTTTGCTACTTCCTTGGTTTAGACACCTTGCTTATTGGCTCTAGCCCAGAAATAGCCAGTTTACATTCCTACCTTGGATTCACTAAAAGACTACAAGCAGTCATTTTTTGCCTATCTTACTTTATTCTGATCTTCCCAGTGAGAAGTTTCCTCTGTGTTCATTACCCTGGGCCATGATATTCTACCTTCAAATTCTTGTAATTTTCATGATTAGGGGAAGTCACACCTTTGAATTAAAGCATTCTGTTCTAAGCTAAATGTGTTACCTAGAAGAGCTAGCATATTAACATCATTGCATGTATCAAATAATCTGGTCATTACCCCATCACCAGTAAGATCTTGAGGGATACAGGACAGAAGTCTTTCCAAAGATTGATCCATTTTCAATCTGGAAGGTAGACATAATTTAGTCCGACTTCCTATGTGGTACATAAACTCATACTTTATAACCCTAATCTGGTTCTTGAGCCCCTGGTTGAGCATCTTCTCTGACATGGAATGCTGAACACACAAAGTACATATGTATTTGGAGAGTCCAGTGGTTAGATTCTCTATGCTGAACTCCAAACCATTCTTTTCTTCCTAGAAGACCTTAGACTAAATTACAGTCAACAAATATTTATTGAGCATCTATTATATGCTAGGCACAGTGCCAGGTGCTGGGCACACCAAGAGCCACAAGGCTTGGTCTCTGCCCTCTATGATAAGCCCATGTCCTACTAAAGTGTTAGAATGATGGGTAGAAGCAATATGTGACACCCTCCTTCAGCTGTGTCACAGTTGTTTCCCTTATAAATTAGCTTAGCACATTCTTATCATGCTTCTGTTTGATTATCCTTCTCTTCCTTTCTGAAAGACTCCAAACATCAAAATTATTTTGAGACCAGTTTGAGCTTTTTTTCATGATGAACTAGCTTGGAGATAATTCATCCAGCTTGTCTCAATTATACCACAGAAGCTAAGTGATGAAATTAGATCCTGAAGGGAATAAACAGGAGCATTAAATACACCCCCCAAAAAACATCTGTTGAATCTGGGGATAGTGTGAAAGTAAGGGATTTTTTCAAAGGCACTTTGGAAATAGAATTTTAGTGGAATTGGTTATTGTTCTCTAAGGCCAAAGTTGGGAGAGTTATCTCTACAGCCAATAGCAAAAAAGTCTTAATTTTTGTTGGCTTAGAGATAAAATAAGAAAGAGCTTTTCATTATAAATGTGTTTTTCTATTTGGAAACTAAGAAGTAGAAGCGCTCAGTAGGCAAATATGTGCCCAGAGATCTGGTTACCATGAACATTTTCTATAAGTCTAAATTATAAATCATCATTTATAGTGCAGAAGCAGGTGCAAAGTAAGCATGAAAAGCTGTTATGATGATAGGTACTATTTTTTTTCGAAGTTGGCTATGAATAATACAATACACAAGAAGATGGAAAAGTACTGAGGGAAATAATAGCATTGTCCAAGTATCTGAGACCCTTAAAAGACTTTCAGAACAATGACAACTTGAGAATGGTTATCCTCATGACTCAGTGAACAGAAGACATTTCAGGAACAAGAATTGTATGAAATCTTGAGTCAGTCACATAGAGTGCAAACAAATCTCAATGCAATCAGGAAGTGAATATGATAGAAGCAGCACTTTAAAGTTAATGAGGAAGATTCATGATGTTGGGTTAGTGTGTATTTCACAAGAGGCAAAGAGGCCAATTATTTTCTGTTTTGTTTTGTTTTGTTTTGAGTGACTGCGTTGTCCTCCCCCTCTTTTGCAGGCCTTAATTATAATCAAAATTATTATTCATCTTTTGCCAGATTATTCCCTTAGTAAGCATATCTTTAGTAGAATAAATAAGGTATACATGAAAATTATGTTTCCTAAAAGGTAGATCTTGGGATAGGATGATCCAACCCAAAGTAATTTTTGAAACTGTGTTGTTTTATAAGTCGTTGACCTGGTAGCATCAAATTAACTAATATCAACTGAAACTGGTCTTATTTCAAATAAAAACTCAAGTGTACCAAGACAACCTTGAAAAAAAAACTAAAATAATTATAGCTTAAGCTTTCAAATGTATCTTGTCCTACAAATTGTTCACCTTAATCTACACACTTAGCATCTATGCTATTATTGCTTAAAATCAGTTGGAAAATATCTGTATTGTAATTGGTCTCCAAACAAGTTTTTCAGACCTGGTAGTAAAGACATACCCATCACTCTATAGTCTTTCCCAGTTTTGTTCCAAAGCAGAATTCCCTGGTGTGATTATTTAACTCGATTGCAGATTTTGTCTCCATACAGTTTTGTTATTTCCAAGAATCAAATCCAGGGATTTTCCTGGCAGCAGATACTCAAAAGAACATGCCACAGACTCTGCAGGCATATCTCACGGGGAATTCAAAAGGCACGTGAGCCTCAGTAGCACCATTAAACTAAGTGTGTGAGCACCCCAAGGGACTTCTTGGGAAGGCATCATATTTCACTTAGATATATAAATTCTGTTTTTTAATCTTTTCCCAGCCTTATTGAGATATAACTGGTATACAAAAACTGCACATAATTAATGTATACAATATGGTGAGTTCGGACCTTTGTATACACTCAAGTTAGCATCCTCATAATGAAGGTAATAAACATATCCATCATCACCTCCAAGACTTCCTTCATTTTCCTTTGTTGCTATTGTTACTGTTTTTAATTTTAAAATAAAACACATGACTTTATAGTCACATCTTGTATTCTTTCAGTGAACAGGAGGAGAAAAAAAAAGTGTGGACATATTCCTGTAAGAAGGGATCAGAGAAAACGCCCGGTGCATTTCGGGGCTGGTGGTGGTCGTGATGCCTGTGTCTCCTACGGCTTCTAGAACCTTCAAGATCCTCTGTGCTTAATAAGTAACAGAGACATGTCTAAGACGCAGTAGGTGTGTGACTGTAATTACCCCTCTGATACAAAGTCTATAGTTGGCATATGCTCCTTT
Source organism: Neomonachus schauinslandi (assembly GCF_002201575.2). NCBI lineage: Eukaryota > Metazoa > Chordata > Mammalia > Carnivora > Phocidae > Neomonachus > Neomonachus schauinslandi. The sequence continues at coordinate 187,194,174 of NC_058404.1, forward strand.
CTTCCTAGGGAGCCAGTGATGAGCCCTGAAATGGTGTCTGTCATGGACATCAAAGATGATTGTTATACTTGAAAGGCAACCTCGATATTTATTAATCTTGGTAAGGAAGTGGGGTGAGATGCAGTGGTTTCCAAACAGGCCCTGAGTCAGAATCCCCTGTGGAGGTTTCTTAAAATGTAGAGGAGGTGGTCCTATCGCCACTTGGGCTGAATCTTTATAATGGGAGGTCGGTCCTAAATTGGGTGTGATTTCAAGTTCCCCGCAAGTGAGACTAACACATCTAATCCTCAGACCAATCTGTGTAGCCACCTGAAGGCAGAGAAAGGAGACCTAGGTGAGGGTCCCTAAGCCACTGTTTCCTAACTATATGACTATGCACAAGTTGATTAACTTCTCTGAATCTCATTTCTAAAAGGGGACTCTACATGGCTACCCCATAATGTTGTTAAGATTTAATAAACCACATGTGAGCTGTATCTGGTGCACAGGAGGCTCTCAAAAGAATTCCTGTTTTCTCTTCTTTCAATACTGTCCCTTCCCCCTGGTCAGTAGGTGTTACTAACCAAATGTTTGTATCCCCCTAAAATTCATATGTTGAAGCCCTAAGCCCCAGTGTGATGGTATTTGGAGATTTGAAGGTTATTAGGATTAGGTTAGGTCATGAGGGTGGGACCCTCGTGATGAGATTAGTGGCTTTAAAAGAAGATGGAGGGAGATCTCTCTTTCTGTGTGTACACACCAAGGAGAGGCCATGCCAAGAAACAGAGTAGCCATCTGCAAGCCAGGAAGAGAGCTCTCACCAGGACCCAAATCTGCCAGCACCTTAATCTTGGACTTCCTAGCCACCTGTGAGAAATAAACCTTCATTGTTTAAGCTACCCAGTTCAATCTATGGTATTTTGTTATGGCAGCCCAGACAGACTAAGATATAGGCAAATAAGACTTACAATTGCACAGACAGTCAGGACAATTGAGTGGAAAGGGCACAGTGAACAGAATTTTTTTTTTTTTTCCTGAAAAGAGGCCCTGTCTGAGCATCTTTTCAGAGCACGTGCCTGGAGAAGCTCAGAGTGGGCATCCCATCTCAGCCACAGGGAAGAGCCTGAGCCAGTGAATTGCAGCTGCCTTTGGCAGGACATGGACTCAGATGCCCCAGGAACTTCGAAATAGGGGAAAAAATAATGTCTTCTGAGAATGAAGGTAAATTAAAATACATTATAATAGATATGGGGGCAAAAACCAAGAGATAGTAATAAATGCATTGTAGAGGAATTTAGAATGACCAAATATTCCATCACGGAACTTTGGAGTGATCTCTACGGGAGAGGCTGGAAGTGATGGTCATTCTCTGTATAGAAACTTAAGCAAGCACCCCTGGGCTAGATTTAAACATGGAGGGGGGAAGGAGATGGTCAACCATTAATACAGAAAAGGAAAGAAAGTCTCAAGGGTCAGAAAAAATTGGAAGAATTTAGTTTCATAATGCTTTCATTCCTGGTGGAAGCTCTGAACCCATAGTTTATTAAAACTAGTCTTCATGGCCATCCAAACCACCCTGAAATTTTATTCACTCATTGATTCATTCATTCATTGAACGAATATTTGTTGAGTATCAACCATGTGCCATCCAGTGAGCCAGGTGTTGTGCATACCTATCATGGAGTCCACTGCTTATGTTGATGATATGTGTAATAGCCTTTTTAATGAAATTCCACACCTTTAATCAGATTTTCAAATGGCTGAGAACCACATATCAATGGGCAAATTAGCTCACTCTGTTTGACTATTATAATAATCATCTGGAAACATCTGCTCCTTTATTATTTGTGGAAGTTTTTTTCCAGTGCACTAGCTAGATGGTTTGCAAAATGCACAAGGCAGACAGAGAAATCCTGAAATCCCTATCTGTGGAGGAGAGTGGGAGGGATGTATAAATCTGAAAACAAAGGTGCTTGGAGTTAAATTATTTAAATATTTCTCCCAAAGAAATACCCAGAGATTAGCACCATGCAGTTTTCTAAAAGGAAAATGGCCGTATGAAGTTGTAATTATTCTGAGTCATAAGTATTATTTTGTAAATAAAAGGTTTATTTTTAACAAAGACGTTTTATAGCATAGTTTGGCAAGCAGGATAGACAGCCTCATTTCCGGCAGAAACACCGGTAAGACTCCATGGTATGGACACCCAAAATTGTTACTCTCCAAATGAAAAACCAACTAGAAAATAGCATGGTAAAGGGTGGGGTCTGGGGTGGGGGGTGGCGGGCAGGACAGGGTAGTCGCAAACCTTGGGAAGTGAATGAAGTTCTACTTTGGTTACTTTGACAAAACATCACTTGCATGACTGGATTTGATCTTTTCATTTTTTTCTTTTCTTAATGCTAGAGCAATCAACAGTTTTTCTCTATTCCCATCCTGCCTGCAGGCCTCAATCCTGAGCAGTATTGCTTGGTGCAGACATTTTGGCAGCTCCATATATTGTAGGCTTAAGCAGGTTTTTAATCATCCCAGACAGGGGGGACATGTTATTTCAAACTAGGAGCAGGCTATGAAATGAGAGACTCATTAGGAACAAAAACAGATGAGCTCCAATTAAGCTAACTGTTCTCTGGCAAACCCCTAGGTGTCTTGGAGGGTAACTTTGTTTAAGTAAGGTTTACAGAACAAACAAGCGTGCTTCAGGTGTCATTGTGGAAAAGCAAGTCAAGGCATGACTCACAATTGCTTTCCCAGTCAGATTACTTCTCATTTACTGTCGCTTGGGACTGTTCAAAATCGGGGCCTCCCTTTGGCACAACTGTTTTCTTCTGAGATAATTACTGAGGAGTGTTCGGGGTACCATTCAGTTCAGATCTCTCCATTAGACTTCAGAGCCTGGTTGCATAATGATTACATTTCTTTCACTTGTTTTACTTTCAAGATGACTTATTTTTTTAAACCCTGGAACATGGACACTGTTGGTCCTAGGACCAGTCCTTCCCAGTCCCTTCTCCTTTTTCTGGATGACTTCTGTACTGTTGTGCACCATGTGAGCTGGGGCTCATCTTCAGGAGAACTTAGTGTCCCTGGCGATCTATCTGGAAGGAGGGACCCTCAACACTGGTTGTCCATTAGATTTGCCTTCAGAGCTTGGAAAACCACCAGTGTCTAAACTCCACTCCCAGACCTTCTGATTTTAGTTGCTCAGGGATTTTTATTTTTATTTTATTTATTTATTTATTTTTAGATTTTATTTATTTATTTGCTAGAGAGCGCATAGGCGAGAGAGAGTGAGCGAGAGTACAAGCAGGGGGAGCTGCAGGCAGAGGGAGAAGCAGGCTCCCTGCTGAGCAAGGAGCCCGATGTGGGACTCGATCTCAGGACCCTGGGATCATGACCTGAGCTGAAGGCAGACGCTTAACCGACTGAGCCACCCAGGCGACCCTAGTTGCTCAGGGATTTCTAAAAATGTATTTATATTTATAATAAATGCCTCTTGTTATTCCAATGAAGAGCCAGAGCTGAGAACCACTGACTTAAACAGTGTACCTTATACCTCATTCATCAAGAGAGCTTGAAAAGCCAGACAGGCACTGCCAGGAAATTCACTTGGAGCTTTTTCAGGGACATTGTCCTTGAAAACAGAGACTTCTTTCAAGGCCTTGCCAAGCTAAATCATTTCCAGGTGCTGCATTTCATTGAACCCTCCCCTGGGACCCCCCTTCTGGAGCCTGTGTTGTGAGGTCAGTTGGGACAGAATACCCAGATATGATCTGCATTCCTCCATGCCTCTATGCAGTTTCACGTGCTGTCCTCTGCAAGCATGGCTCATACCCAGCCTCTCCCTGCCCATGACCCAGGCAAAATCCAGCTTCTCCCTCAGCACCCAGCTCAGCCCCCACCTCCTTCCCTGGCACACTCATTCTACCCACAGCAAACCTCCATTCTTCCATGCTGCTGTGGAATCTTTTTTTTTTTTTTTAAAGATTTTATTTATTTATTTGAGAGAGAATGAGAGACAGAGAGCATGAGAGGGAGGAGGGTCAGAGGGAGAAGCAGACTCCCTGCCGAGCAGGGAGCCCGATGCGGGACTCGATCCCGGGACTCCAGGATCACGACCTGAGCTGAAGGCAGTCGCTTAACCAACTGAGCCACCCAGGCGCCCCTAAATCTATCTTTTTTTTTAAAAGATTTTATTTATTTATTTGAGAGAGAGAATGAGATAGAGCATGAGAGGGGGGAGGGTCAGAGGGAGAAGCAGACCCCCCGCTGAGCAGGGAGCCCAATGCGGGACTCGATCCCAGGACTCCAGGATCATGACCTGAGCCAAAGGCAGTCGCTCAACCGACTGAGCCACCCAGGCGCCCCTGATGCTGTGGAATCTTGAACACCCGTCCATCCTGGCTCATGATATATAATACTGTCATTTATCATTTGACATATCTGTCTCCCCCATTAGACTGACGGGATACACTTTTGAAGGGATACACTCAAGACTTAAATAGGGAGTGTGTGATTTGAACGTTGGTCAAGAGCAAGTTTTTTCCTGTCTTAGGGCCTTTATGACTGCTACATCATGCAGTATGTGTTGTTGCCATAACTAAGGTAGGAAGAAATTCAAATGTCACCTCCTGGAAGAAACCTGTGAGAAACAACTCCTCAGTCTGTCTCTCTCACCTTGCCATATTTTATTTTCTTTGTGGCATTTATGGCACATCAAAATTTCCTTTATCTACTTGTTTACATTGGTGTCCATCTCCCTCCTCTGAATGCAAGCATCTTGAGGGTAGATGCTCTTCTAGCCTATCTACTATTAGGCACCAAAACTTAGAGTGTCTACATCAGTATAGCAGATGGTTAAAAAATATTTGTTCTTGACCACCTTTCAAAATCAGATAGGCCTGGGTTGAAATCCTGGCTGTATTATTTCTGGTTTATATTCCTGGGCAAGATAGGTAACCTCTCTATACCTCAATCTCCCCCACGCTAAGGGTCTCTATGGCTATCCTGTTGGTATAACCACTTCCAAGGAGGAAAAAACACTATATTCAATGAGCAGATCAACCAAAAATTGCCTGCAAATTCCAATAAAATGTCAGGGGAAATAGTATGTTTTAGATCATATTAATTCATAATAATCATTTGCAATAATTGGATAACACTTCCCTGGCAGGACAGCTGCTGTGATTAAATAAAAAGGTATCGGATGCACCTGGGAAGGACCTGCACTCTCTTTTACAGTGTCCAAAGCTCCTCTATATTCAAACCATGCAAGAATGCTGGATACCAGCTCCCTCAACTTTGATTACTCCATTTTCAAAATAAAGTTGTGTCAAACTTTATTCATAGTAAATTCATCAAACTTGCCCCATTGTTTAGCATAATTTGGGAATCTGGTTTGAGCTCTCAAGCAAGTTAGATATGGAAAAATAAATTATACATATATATATGTACATATATACATATATATACATGTACATATATACATATATATACATTTGCTTACACATGCATACATACACATACTATGTTTTAAGGAAGTTTATTTACTAAATAAATATGAAATATAAATTCTCTAACCATCTGTATATGCATTAGTCAGATCTGAAACAGTTAAAGCCTTCTATGATTAGGCCCTTTGGTATTTATTCTAAAAGTACTTCAGGGGCACCTGGGTGGCTCAGTTGGTTAAGCGACTGCCTTCGGCTCAGGTCATGATCCTGGAGTCCGGGGATCGAGTCCCACATCGGGCTCCCTGCTCAGCGGGAAGCCTGCTTCTCCCTCTCCCACTCCCTCTGCTTGTGTTCCCTTTCTCGCTGTCTCTCTCTCTGTCAAATAAAAAAAAAAAAAAAAAAATCTTTAAAAAAATAAAAGTACTTCAATCAATGAGGGAAAGTGGGAAGGGCCCAAGGATTACAAGTTACTTTTATCTGTCACACCTGTATTGTCAGAGTATATTCTCCTGGTTATTGGAGAGATATGCAATGTGCTTGCCAAATCAGAGGAAGCATGTGGCTGGCTTTCCCTTTGTGTGAGGCATTCTGTGTGACCAGATGGGTGTCAGAAGAAACTTAAGTCTTTCCAGACATTGGATCTGTGTGAACATTATAATGTGGGAATCCCTGGTGTTTTATAAGGACCCTCCAGCTGTAATATAGAATTAACTCCCATAAAATTAACACGTTTGATATACAAAGGTCTATACTTCTGTTATTCACATGAGTTAACAAGATTTCTCTAAGCCCGAGCCAAATGATACCTGTTGATCCCTCCACTTTCAGAAATGCCCCATCATTGTCCCATCTCTCTGTAACTTCTTTGTCTCTGTTGGCTCTTCAATACGTTTATATGTTATACGCTTAAGTCACTCTGACCCTGCCCATGCTACCCTCTTACCTTGGGCAGCCTCATACGTTATAATGGTTTTGGCTACCGGCCAGACGTGTTGACTGTCTCCAGGATGCCTCCGTTGTGATGATCTAATGACACAGTGACCTCAGTGCTGGGTTTATGATTTCCACATGGCCAAATGTATTCCTCCTTGCCCTCCCTACCTCGTCACCATCCATCAGTTACCCAAGCTAAAAATTCAGGAGTCACCCTTAAACCGTCTCCTTTCTTATTTAATCAATCACTATCTCATGGTCATTTTACCTCTCAAAACAATCTTTGGAATCTTCCTTCTCTATTGCTAATAGAATTCACCTTATGCAGACTTTACTTTCTTTTGCCTGAAATATTATAAATATAACCAGTTCCACTATCTTTCGTCATGGATTCCCCTCTCTCCCTCCTTTCTTCACCCCTTAAATTGGTGTTTCCTAGTCCACACTGTAGCTGGAAGGAGCTAAGATACAAATCTGACAATGTCAGTCTTTGGCATAAATTCTTTAGTAGCTCTTCATCAATTTCAAATGCCCTACATATCCAGCCCTCCATAACCTGGCCACTCCCTATCTCTCCAGCCTCCCTTCCTGCTACTTCCTGGTTTGCTCTTTGAAATTTTTAATAGTATGGAATTTTCTAATAGTTCCACAAACAGAGCCCTTGATTCCAGAACCCCATAACTTTGCTTAGGCTTCTGCCTTTGCCCAGGATTATCATCCAAACTTTATTAGCTTGAATAACCCTCATGTACCATTTAGGATTCTCTTGCACCACACATTTATCTTATAAACCTCTCTTGAACATGGATGTATGGATTTGTGCCTACTCTATAAAAAGGAATATCCAGTTTGATTTAATAAAACCATATCAGCAATAGTACCAACTCAGGTGGGTAGTTAGATGCACTCTGGTCAGATCCTTGCCACCAACCAGCCATGTGATCTTGGACAAATCACTTGCTGCTCTGGTTCTAAATTCCCTTTTGCTTATAATGACCTTTTTAAGCTAGAAGCTTTCCAAAGTTCTCTCCACCTTCCATTTTCTGCATCTTCTCACCAGGGATAAAGCATCTCAGAATTGTCAATAAATCAGCAGTTTACTACACTACAAGCCCTGTTTATTGATCACTCTTAGGTAAAGTGGCTTTTATATAAAGTCAATATATGTGTTAAATATATTCAAAGTAATTGCTTTATATACTTAAATAAATTGTCCAGTCTGCCGAGCCCCATCTTGTGGACTGCGGTGGTGGTTTTTTTTATTTTCCTTCAACTGCTGAAAGATCCCCAGATCTCTCTGGAAAGAGAAACCTTGGCAGAAGGGAAGGAGCATGGATTTTCAAAACCAGATCTGGATTCAAATCCTGATGCCATCATTTACCTTTTTTTTTTTTTTTTTTTTACCTTGAGGAAGTTATGTGACCTCTTTAGTTTCCTTTAGTACCAAAGTCACAATACTTACTGCCAGGGGACATATTTCAAGCAAACATCAGACTCCGGAGAAAGTGTATGGCACACGGGGGGCACAAAGATATTGCTGTTAGTTTTCTTTTGCTGATGATTGTGACTGTCATTATACTAGTTAGAGAAGACCGGGCAGGTATTGATAGCCAAATCTTTTATTACATGGGTGTCATTTATACCAGCATCAGCTAGCCATAAGATGCCTTAATATTTTTTCTTTCTTTTATTTTTATTTAAATTCAATGAACATATAACATATTATTGGTTTCAAAGGTAGAGGGCAGTGATTCATCAGTCTTAAGGTGCTCTAATATTATGTTAAGAAGTAATTCAAGGGGCGCCTGGGTGGCTCAGTCGTTAAGCGTCTGCCTTCGGCTCAGGTCATGATCCCAGGGTCCTGGGATCGAGTCCCACATCAGGCTCCCTGCTCGGCGGGAAGCCTGCTTCTCCCTCTCCCACTCCCCTGCTTGTGTTCCTGCTCTCGCTGTCTCTCTCTGTCAAATAAATAAATAAAATCTTTAAAAAAAAAAGAAGTAATTCAAGGATATTAGTTCACCTTCTTTACAGATAAGGAAAAAGAAAGCCAGAGTGGTGAAATGACTTATCCCAAAATAATTCTCTATCAAGTGTTACTACAGGGACCTGAACCCCATTCTCTGGGCCAAAGGCTAGACACTTCCAGTTAGTTTATGCTTCTCAAACTTTAGCGAGCATCCCCATCACCAGAGCCTGTGTAACACAGATTGCTACGTCTCGCCCCAGAAATTCTGATTCAGTAGACCTGGGATGGGCTAGAAATTTTGCATTTTTAACAAGCTCCCAGGAATTGTTGTGGCTGTCCTCTGAGGAACATTGCAATAGACAACTATGTTTTGAAATGGCTAGGAGGAGTTCTTGGCTTTCTTAAACACCTCGCTCTCAGGAAGTGGCAAAGAGAGAAAAATGAAGCCATATGTCTTGATTACTCCCCACCAGGTTTTATATGGGGTACAGTACTGCCAAAGCATGGAGGCTGGGCTACTCTGCCACTCTTGCCTCTTCCTACTATACTTGGAGACACAGAGCATTAGGTTTTAGAAAAACATGCTCTCCAGATTTATTTGATAAAAATTACAGTTTGTTTTGGCTGCCATGTTTATAGTCATATTTGGAGCTTGCAGATGCACGTTGAAATCTGTAGTGTCTGAGATGAGCAATTGGCTCTAGTGCTCATCCCTTATTTCTGTGCAGTAGAAAATCTTCCAGCTTTTGTACTTTGGTGTTGGGAGAAAATACAACAAGACCAAATGCTATCTGGAAAGTTGATACATGGAATACGGTGAGGAATTGAACACTGCCACCTATTTATTTCCTCTGAGAAGAGAGAAACAGATTATATTCCCAAAGTTCATTTGTTACGTTGGCAGTTGAACACTCCTGGCTCCTATTTCCTTAGAAACAATCATGATCTTTTGGCTGCCTTCTGCATTACAGAAGGTTTTAATGAACTTACCTGGAAATCAAATTACCATTTGTGAAAATAGTTTCTAAGGAAAAAATGCCTTCTGCTATGTGGCAAGAAGGAAAGAGTGGTTCAAAGAACAAAGAAGGAGCATTTTTTGGAGAAAGGGGTGCTGTGTCAGATGAGGTTCAAACTCAGAGCTAACAAATTCTGTGCAAAAACGAAAGTACTTTAAACCTCTCTCACGTCCCTTATCTGCAAAGAGCAGATAATATACACCTCACAGAGTCCTCGTGAAAGTAAGCAGGATAATGTACATGAAGGCTCTCTGCTACCATATCTTAAACAAAGTAGGCACTCAATAAATTACTGTTTCTGGAGGAGCATGCCTTCTCTGAGTTCTGTTTCTTCACTTCTGTGGCTTTTTCCCCTTTGGTGGTTCTTTGGTTTTTACCCACACGCCTGGTCACCAAGGACACAGGAAGCAGAGGGAGAGATGGGGCTTCAAATCCCACCTTCCTCAATCATGCAGAGAAATTCCACTCACCCCGTTCAAATCCAAAATGTTATATCTAATCTATTTTGGCACTCAAAAAAATAAAAATAAAATAAGAGCTCTCCATTTCAGGACTCACCTGCCTTGAAAGGCAGATTAGTGACTTCTTTTTTTTTTTTTTTTAAAGATTTTATTTATTTGACAGAGAGACACAGCGAGAGAAGGAACACAAGCAGAGGGAGTGGGAGAGGGAGAAGCAGGCTTCCCGCTGAGCAGGGAGCTCGATGCGGGGCTCGATCCCAGGACCCTGGGATCATGACCTGAGCCGAAGGCAGACGCTTAACAACTGAGCCACCCAGGCGCCCCTAGTGACTTCTTTTTTATTACTCAAATATCTTTTGAACTTTTTTTACTTGTTACATTTTCAGTTTTGGTATAAGAAATTAATGAAACAATTTCCTAGTGTTTTTCTCCTGGGGGAAACCTGGATTTCTTTTTCTCTATCTATATTTTTGTTACATTTAAATACGAAATATTTAAGGATGATCTATTACATCTATTTGTGTTAATTAAGGGGAAAAGTGTGTGTGTACTTATGAATGAATGTTTATTGCTTTGGGTAAATAGTTCAGGAAACATTCATCAACTCATTATCTAGCACCAAGTACATGTCAGGTGCCTCAGTGCTGGGGATTGTGAATGAAACTGAAAAAAAATCCTGTCTAATGGCATTTAGAGTCTAGTGGGGAAAACCACATAAATAAAGAAAATACAGAGTCTATATGATGGTGGTAATTGACAAGAAGAATAAAAGAGTTTAGAAGAGATGAGGGGAAATTCAGGGTGAAAAATACAGTTCTGGATAAAGCAGCCTTAAGAGGTAGCTAAGGTGATAATTGAATACTGAGCTGACATTTTCAAGGGAGTAAGTCATGTAGAAATCTGGGTGAAGGTTGGTCCAGGCAGAGGAAACCACAAGTGCAAAGGCCCTGAGGCAGAAGCATGCTTAGGATGACCAAAGCACACCAAGGCTATCAGTGTGGCTGAGTGAGTGAGTAAGGGGGAAGCAGTGAGAGCTGAGATCAGAAAGTTATCATGAAAGATTCATACTGCATTTTGCATGGGTCTTTACTTTTTACTTTTAGAAAAATGAGAGCTATTGGAAGATTTTGAACAGAGTTGTCACATGATTTGTTACATGTTTTAAAAGGTTTACTCAGGAGTGCCTGGGTGGCTCAGTCAGTTAAGCACCCAACTTTGATTTTGGCCCACGTCATCATCTCAGGGTAGTGAAATCAAGCCCCACATGGAGCTCCATGCTCAGTGGGGAGTCTGCGTCTCTCCTTCTCCCTCTTCCTCTGCCCCTTCCCTCACTCGTACATGCTCTTGCTCTCTTGCTCTTCTCCCTTTCAAGATAAATAAATAAATAAATCTTTGGATAGTTTTTAGTGGATTTATTCATATGGTAACCGGAGAGCTTCCTACTTGGCATTACAGGGATAGATAGCATATACCTACCTGGAGAATTCACTTTTCTGAGACAGGTGGAATTGGGGAGAGTCCACTCAGCAAAAGCATCTGATTTCAAATGGCCACGAACAAATGATCACATGCCACTTATTCTCAGTTCTCTTTCTCTCCACTCCCTGATAACCACAGAGCATTCCAAAGGTGGAGATGGATGCTCTGGAAAGATAAAGTTGCTTCTATTAGCAAATTTCAAGTTGTGATGCACATGGCTTGTTTCCACCTTATCTCCGACTAGTCACTCAACTTTATGCTTCTTATTTCAAACCTGCATGCACCAGTGTGTTAGCCCTTTACAATAGGACTGATTTTGCAACTAATCCCGACTTTCAACTAGAGGGGTTAAATTTTTTTTTCTGGAAACTTGCTCATCCAAGACTCTTCCCCTCTCAAGCTCTCATGTTTAATTCAGTTCTCAGTGTCTGGAGATTCCATCACCTCTGTATTTCTCACATCCATCTACATCTCCCCAGTTACTCCACCACATTCCTAATTCATTTTTTCACTTGGAACAGCCTCTTGATAGGTCTGTTTGCCTGTAATTTAGCCACACTCACCTCCCAGTCAATTCTGTACAGAACAACCCCAGTGATCTTTCTAAAGTACAAATTTGATGATGTCTGGTCTCTGCTTAGATCTTTCATTGGTACCCCAGGCCTCTTAAGATAAAAAAGCAAATCCCTTTAGCATGCTTAAAGAATCCTTGTGATTTGGTCCTGCTTAGCAGCCTTATGTCTTGAAATACAATTTCCCCCCATCCAATCTGTGTACTCTGTGTGGCCTCTGTCTAAGCAAGCCCAGTCACGGCATTGAGTTCTTGCCCATGTCTGAGACATTGCAACTACTGTTCCCTCTACCAGTAATGCATTTTCCTCATCTTTGTGTGACCCCAGTTATCCTTATGCTCTCAGCTAAGGTGGCCTCTTTTTTTCTAGGAAAACTCTCCAGATTCAAGTATCTGTCTAATGAGCTACCATGGTGAAAAACCATTGCTGTCACCATAATGTCTAACAACTGCCCGCTTACTTCTCTGCATTCCCTGTTGGACTATAGGCTCTAAGAGAGCAGGGGCTACTCACTCATACATATTGTATCCCCAGCACTGCTGTCAATGGTGGGCACATACTGGATGCTCAATAATACTTGTAGAATTGTCTTGGTTTTAAATGGAAAAGTGTAAGAATCATAGTTGAAATTCCTTAAGCATCATCTTTTCCCTTTCACCCCCTGAACTCTAGTCATCTGCACATACACACACCTACAAACACCCTCCCCACTCCACACACACACTTACATACACTTGGACTTTGACCAGTCTCAAATTATTTTGTGCTAGGACCACACTTCAGTTTGGAGAATGACTGGGTTTTTACATTTAATGCAATCGTCGATCCTCTCCTGGAAGCTCTCTCTTTTTTTGACTCCCAAGAGAGTATTACTTTCTAAGGTCTCCTTAGATTTCTCCCACCACTCCTGCTCTGGCATTCTTGACTCCTCTGGCTCCTACAGTGTTGACCCCTTGCTCTTGTCTCTCTCTCTTTCTCTATGTCTCTCATCCCTGAATATCTCATTCACTCTTGTCACTTCAACTGTCATTTATAAGGAGTAATCCAATTTTTGTCTTTAGTTCTGGCTTCTCTCCCAATGTGTAGCTTCATATTTTAAGTTATCAACCCAGCAGCTCTACTTGATTAGCTGCTAGTTGTTCAAATGCAGGTCCACCAAAATTTTAATTATCTTCACCTCCCTACTTGTTTCTGTTTCCAGTTTCACTTGGAGATGACTTGGAGTGACTCTCTGGATCCTCATGACTTTCCTTTCTCCTAAAAGGATCCCAGACCCCAGGAGTGGGTCTCTAGTGTTCTTCTGCACTAGGTGACCCACTCCCTGACTACAACTAATTGATCCAGGGATATTTGCCTGACTCAAGGTGGGCCAAGCAGAGGCCCCCTTTTTGAAGTTCGAAATTTGGAGATGTATAGATTCCATGGTTAAAAGTGCCTGCAGATGAGACATGTTAAGGGCAGCATGCTCAAGTACAAATGCACAAACCACTACTGCAGCCCCAGCCCCACCCCAACCCCGAGCTGCGTCCTTTCTGTCCTTAACTAAGTCTTGACTGTATAGTTCTTCCTTCAAATTCATGAGTTATCCTTGCATCTTTTCCATACATTTCCACCACTTTTTTTTTTTTTTTCATTCTTGGACTATTTAGAGCCAGGGAAATGTTAACAAATAATCCTCCATGTTTCACAGTCAGTTCAGATCACCTTTGATGCCTCCTCTCCTTGGTCTCTGCATCCCTTGGTTCTGCCAGGTTCATCTCCCCTTCTCTCTGCTCAGGGATGTGACCTCTGGCTCAGACCTTTGCAGCAGCCCACTCCCTGGTCTTCCTGTCTCTGGTTTCTTTTCTCCTTTTTCATTGCTGTGGTTGGTTTGTTTTTATTATTGCCAGATAAAACAAACAGGACACTGCTGTGAGCATGCCACTTTACTACCCAGAAACATTAATTAAATCCTCATCATTCAGCTCTCTTAGAGATTCTTGCAGCTCTTCACAGTCTGGCCTCTCCACATTTCCAGTCTGGTGAATTCTTTTCTGAAACCACTGTACTATAAAATGGAGCTAGCTGCTAATCTCTGATTATAACCATTGCTGAGAGAACTCATGCAGCTTCAATTGACTGCATGGGGGAAGAACCCTGTTTGATGTCATTCATTCATTCACTTATTCATTCAACAAATAGTTATGAAAAGCCTATAATAGCCAAGCAGTCTTCCAGGTTCCAGGGATACTGTGAAAAGAGAGCATTTGAATCTAGGACTCAGTGATGAAAAAGAGCAAGAAATAAGAAGTTGGGGGGTAGGGCTTGAGGGCAAGAGGGATCACAAAGCACAAAGACCTTAGGCAGGGATAATCTTGGTTTAGTCAGAGAACTGAAAGGCTATGTGAGGAGAGAGCTGTGGATGTGGGGGTGGGGGTTGAGAATAAAATTGGTCTCAGTTGAGATCAAAGAGAGGCCAATGCATGGTGAGGAGGAGTTGGAATGTCATACCCAGCTTAATGGACAACTATTGAAAGGCTATTGCAGGGAAGTTTCATGAAAAATATACTTTTTAATCTGGCTACTATATAAAAGTGAAAACAGGGAAATCAAATGTGTATTTCTTGCATGGTGGCTTCGGTGTAGGGCTGTTAGGAGACTTGGTGAGAATTAATAGTATGAAGTTATACTTTGGAGTCAACAGAAGTTGATGACTGGATTATATTGAGAGGCCTTGAATATTTTAACACATAGTAGACACTCAATAAATGTTGATTGATTCATTGAAGGAATGATTGAACTACTATGAATCAAACCCAGATTCCAGGAAGCAGTCCCTAATGGACCTCAGCCCTCCTACTTCTGTACTCCTCTCACTCTTCCAAATTCCCAGTGCTCTTGAAACACTTTTTCATGGACATTAATCTTCTTCCATGGATTTAGTGATTTCTGTGCATTTCTTTCTCGCCGTCTATACTATAAGTTTCTTCATGATATTTATCCCCCACAGTCCCTTGCATATTTTGCATGGCACATAATCAGTGTCAGACTTTTTGAAGAATGAATGAATAAATGCATGAATGAAATGAGATGGAAATTATGTGAAAGTCAAAGTTCTCAAATAAAGAAATGATGACTGAGCTCCAACATCTGAAATCTGAGGATCTTTCCAGATAGATTAAACAACTATGCAGCTGGGTTACTTTAGAGCTTAGGAGCCCAGGACTAACTGAGTGACCAAGAGGGTCTCTGTCTCAAAGAACTGGGCACTGAGAGGCAGAGTGAGGCTGACTTTTGTGACTAAGGACAGGTTCTCATGGCTTGCTGGGTCATACATCAGTTGGTAAGAAGTGTCTTAGCCTTTCTGAATCAGTTTCTTCTTTTGTCAAAGAGGCATAACAATAGAAATGCCTCAGATGGCTTGTGAAGAAATAATAAGGATTACTCTTATAAATAAAGCTCTTGCTATGTGGCCTAAAATACCCTGAATGCTTTAACTGTACAATGTACTAATCTATTTATTGCTCCTGACAACACTAGTAGGTATACATTTTTATTATCCTCCTTTTATAAATCACGAATATGAGGCGCTTAGCACAGCACCCAACGCAGAAAAAAGCATCCTGTAAATGCTAGAGATGAAAAAAATGCAACACTGGATATGGAGCCAGAATGCATCGTTTTAAAACTGAGTTTTGCAGCTGTTTTTGACTGTGGATGAAGCAACGTTTATAAACTCAATTCTCTCATTTTTAAAATGGACTGATATAAGGAATAAGTGAGACAAAGTATATGAAAGCACAAATCTACATAAAATTACGACCAAATCCTGGATCGATGCAGATGTTTGGAAATTGTGAGAGGTGATACCAGTCCAATCAAATGCAGTGTTTTGAGGAGGGAGCATCATATGGATCTTCAAAAAGAAAACTCCTCATTTGTCAGTTTTGTTATTGCAGTGAACAGCCTTTCTGAAAATCATGGTCTGTGACTTGTTTGTGTCCAGAGGATTGGCAACTTGCAGTAAAATGAATACCTTGGTAGCTGAAGATTTTGGTTCATTTCTAGTCTAATCTGTCGTAGGGTGTCTGGGCCAGTTAATTAAAGCGATCCCCCTGAGTGCCCTTCTACCACTTATGAAGCACCTCCTACTCCATTAACTTTTGTGATCCTCCTGGAAGTGTTGTAAAAGAGGAACATTATCCCAGTTCTTTCTTTTTTGATGTTCTATCTCCTGCGATTCTTAGGTTAGTCCTGGGCTTATAGGAGACACCTGCTCTGCATCGAATTGCTTCTGACCACTAAAATGAAAGTAGAGTGTCCTCGGTCTGATCATTAGCTTATGTCTTCTCAATTGTTTGGTGTTCCTTTTTAGTATTCTTAAATGTACTTTCTTCAGAGTCCTTTCTTAGTGAAAATTGGAAATTCAGAGATAGGAATGCTAATTAAAGCTGCCCTTTCCTTCTGAAAGAGAAGGTTCTCTTTTCTGTACATTAAACACACACACACACACACACACATGCACACACATATCTCAAGTGACTTGCTCCTAATGAAGTAGAGTCTAAATTTGGGGATTTAGTTGAGGGGTTAGCTTTTCTTTTCCTATTTAAAGTAGTGTTTCCTATTAAATGTTATTCATATATTTTAACTGTGTGGTAGACCCACTAATGGCCCTCCAAAGATGTCTGCATCCTAATCCCCAAGGCCCCATGGATATGCTAGTTAACGGAAAAGGTAATTAAAGTTGCAGATGGAATTAAGGTTGCTATTCAGCTGACCTGAAAGTAGGAAGATTCTCTTGGATAATCCAGGCAGGCTTGATGTAATCACGAGATAAGCGAAAGAGAGAAGCAGAGAAGTCAAGTTGAGAATGATAGTGCCAGAGAAAGACTCAGCTGGCATTGCTGGCCTTGAAGATGGAGGTATCCACAGCCAAGACATGCGGGCAGGCTCCAGAATCTGGCAAAGGCCAGGCAACTGATTCTTTCATAGAGACTTTTCAAGGAACACAGCCCTGCCAACCCCTTGATTTTAGTCAGATGAGACCCATTTCAGACTTCTAACCTTCAGAGCTGGAAGATAGTAAATTTGTGTTGTTTTTAAGCCATCAAATTTGCGATAATTTGTTACAGCAACAATACAAAACTGATACAAACTGATTTCAGCATTTCAATAATATAAGTGTAATAATAGAAAACAAGAAATCTCCAGTAGAGACAAACTACAACACTGACTGACTAAGTTCTGGGAAATACGTAATTCTCAGAGGAGAAATAATTCCCTTTCCAGCTCTCTAAGCCTCTGATTTTGGTCCTGGGGTAGGGAGAACATTTTTCGTTTGCCTCTCTTTTTTTCCAAATGAAGTTTAGTCCCTCTTACCAAAAAGATTCACTCAGATGCAGCCCCCAGCTTCACTGGCTGCTAGTTGGTAGTGGATGCTAGAAGCAAGACTTAGATGTAGCTGATTTGAGAGCACTGGCAATGGCTAGCACTCATGAGCAGTACGTGGACATATCCAATATTAGGCTTGGTCTTCATGCCTAATTCACCATGTCTTCTCTTGTGGATTTTTCTGTTCTCACTAGAAGAAACCTTTCTATTCTATAGTGCATGGTCCCACCTTGCTTCTATCTTAGCTATTATGTAGAGGTCTTAACTCCCTTTTATAGTGGAAAGAACAATGAACTGAGGGTCTAAAGACTTGGCTATGAATCCTAATTGTCAAGCCTGTGCCAGTCACTTCAGGGAACTAGCATTTAGAGAACAAATGCCTACCATGACCCACACCCTACAGCCTAAACATTTACTCTGTACGGATTCACTGAACATTTACTGCGTGTTTATTCATGCCCAGCAGGAATGTGCACATGTTAAGCTCAGGGTAAAAGGGATTTCTGTATTCACTGGGGCCTCCCCTGTTCTGACTTTGAAGGTGACAGAAACAATAGTGTTAATCATGGGTGTGTGTGTGTGTGTGTGTGTGTGTGTGTACATGCATGCACACATGTGAATGAGAGGATGAATGAACTAGCAAATAAACAAAATGGATTTAGAAGTGCTCTCACAGAAGGACATTGAGACTTCTACAAATATTCTCTGCAGATATCCCTACAACTCTTTATACAACAAAACATATTTGAGAGAATCATTCAGTGTCCCTGGAGATTTGAAATGCATTCCAGTCCAAACCTGTTGGGCTTTCTTTCCCAAAATGCTGCTGCAGGACAGGAAATGAGCCAGTGCAGCTCAGAGAACACCCTGGTCAGTCTATGGGAATCTCATGCCCAGGAACAGGGAGTACCAAGCTCATGAGGCAATCAGTCTAGGGCAGCAGGGCCCTGCCGCAAGTGAATGGGAAGGCATCACAGGGCTCCGGAAAGACGTTGAAGGCGCTGTGGCTAGTACCATATCCTTGGATATGCCAGTATTCATGCTTTTAAAGCCCCCGGCTCAATTTCCAGGCTATGGCTGAGAAAGTGGAGCTAAAGAGATAGTCTGCATTGCTAAGAGCTCCAGAGTTTGACAGACCAGGGAGGTGGGATGAATTCAGGGAGAAATAACCCCTTGCTCAACCCTTTCCTATAGTCTGTTTTACTCCTATTTAAATCTCATCTGCTTGGAAGTCTGAGAATCTCACAAGTAGAAAAGAGGCCACATTCAGCTGTGTGTTCTTGACTGTCACAGCAGCTGGCATGGAGGATTGCTTGCCTCTTCCCTCATGACTCCCTCTTCATTTTCTTCCTCTCTTCTCTCCTCACTTCAATTCCTCCCTCCTCCCTCTATCTCCTGAGTCCTTTCCCTCTTCTTGTTTCTCCTTTCTTTGCTCCCTTGATCTTGTTTCCAGGAAAGAACTTGATGCGAAACATTTACATTTCAACATGAGGTAAGGGCCACACCACATGCTACCTTTCTGGAGACCATTTTCATTTTAAATCTTGTTTCTCTTTGTTTCACCGGGCCATGATAAAATAAAACAAAAGTAATGATCTTTACAAATGACACCACAAGGGTATAAGAACACTGACTCTTAGGTGAGAAATCCTGAGGTTAAGTCCCAGCTCCTTGACTTCTAGCATGTAATTGTCAGGGAGGAAAAACATTTCCTCTATCCTCTTAGGTTCAGTTTTTGGGGTCCTGCAAATTAGATTAACAAAAGACAGATTCACAGGAGAAAAGGCATACAATTTTTATTTTATATATATGGAAGTTCACAGAAAAGAAGTGAAACTTATAGAGACTCCAGGGCTTATGTGCCATTTTAACAAAAGAAAGGGAGTTTGGGCTTTGAGGGATGATAAATTGTAGGGAAGTGATTAGGAAATATATGAGAGAAACTTATAGAAGATAAGGTTTCTTTTAATTAGCCTTATTTATGCAGACTCATCTTGGTGCTCACTCTCCATCTCCAGTGATAAGAGTTGCTCTCTGATTCCTGGCACAGGAGAAGGGGTGGGCAGCTTCACAAAGGGAAATTTATGCCACAGTTAGGTAGATAAGAGGAGGACTGAGTACTCTTCTTGCATCTGGTGATTCTCAAATGCCTTCAGCTCCACATAATCATTATGCCAAAGTGGCATAATTTGGAATAGCATATTCTGATTTTTTTCATAATCTTAGGCAAATTACTCAAGCTTTGGCATTCCAGCATCCTCATCTGTAACATCGGATTAATGATATTACCTATCCTATTGAGGTATTGTGATGATTCAATGAGATAGTTCATGTAATGTGAAAAGTACACTGTTATACCATAGGGGTTCAATAATATAATCCTAATTATAACATAATAAAGCAAAGAATAATAATAATTATTATTATTATCCATGAAAATCACTGCCCTAAAGCCAGCCCATTATAGTGGTATATGGCAAAGACTGTTTATAGAGAGAGAACAGAAAAAGGACTGTGACATGAGAGCCAAATTTGTATGCCGGATTAAATGCGTGAACCCAGGAGCCCACTCACTTTAGGCCAGAAAGCCCAGGAAAAGGAAATAAGAGCAGGCAAAAAAGTTGTAAATTGCAGGGAAAGATTATGTTCTTAGGAATGTTTCCTAGTTAAATTTCCAAATAATCTGCTAATTTGTTTATATGAAGATTACATAGCATAAGCTTTGATCACAAGATACATGAGTACTATTTTCAAGACACATTGGTGTAACATTGCTGGAAGTTTTTTCAAGTGGGAGGCATCCTCCCACTCCCCTTATGGATTTAATAGGCACTCAAACAAGAAGGTTGGATGCTTAATTGTTTAATGGAAAACATATACATATTTTAAAGAAATCCATTTAGGAAAATTTCAGAATGAGCCCTGCAGCTAAGTGAAACAGCGTGGGTCCTGGCATGTCTGAGTGGAAAGTTTATCTGGAGACATTTAGGGATTTTCCAAGTAATCGAGAAACCTTAAGACAGAGGGACATGATATCCTTTGGGGTGGGGATAGAACAGAAGTCACTGAGGATGAATAGCTTCCATCATTTTGGTGAGAAAATCTTAAAATTAGAAGAGACAGTAAGTGTCACACACCAACCTTGTCCTCATTCCTTGCTCTATTCAGATGTTAAGAGGCCTCTTACAACAGTTTTCCAGTTGCCTTTTTCTTCCCTGCCTCAGAGGCCTAAATCCAGCTGTGCCACCATCATGACTTCTGCCCTAGTGGGTGCCCATTTCTGTTTCTGGAAAGTCATTCCTCCTCTCCTCGCTTGTTTTCAAAAACCTAGATTAGGCTTCTTTCTTCAGTAGAACCTTCTAGATAATGCCAACCAAAGGGAGGTCTTGCTTCTCTTACCTCCTATTTACTGAGAGCAGAAAATATTTCTTTTAGAACTTAATTTCTTTCTAACTTCTCAATGGATCATCCCAATTTCTCCTGTAGTTAACAATTCAGGGATCATGACAAGCTAGGTGAGTCAAGCCCATTTTGTCCACTTTCCAAGGTTTTTGACCATGAACAAGTCAGTTCTGCTCTCTGTACCAGCCTTTTAAGCCTCCTTAAAATAAAAAAGATTGGATTATTTGAACTGTAAACGTTTATACAAATATAAACTAATAATTTTAAATTTGACTTAACTAGTTCCTATGTGCATTGCCACTTTATATTTTGGGAGAGACAATAGGTAGGTAGATAAATCTCTCTAATTTAAACATTTTTTCTCAACTTCATTATATTTATTTTGGTATTTGTATGATGTCAATAGGATGAGGAACATTTCTTAACCAAGGAACGTCACCTGGTGAAATTTCAAACTGAAGCTAAAACAAAGAGGGGGAAATGATTAATTTCAGGTTTCAGGCAAATCATCCTTTTTGAGATTATTTCAAGTAATACAATGAGTCAGTGCAAGGAAATTGAAAGCCTATTCACTGACTCTCTCTCTCCCTTTCTCAGACTGGGCCATTGGCTTTGGCATGCCTCTTTGGAGTCCATTTTTTACTTTCCCAAGAGTTTTGGGCAATATTTCCCCTTCTGAACCCCTTAGCAGAGACCCATTTAAAGACTCATTTATCAAGGTACAGGGAGGCCCAAGAGTGCAGTGGCTAATGACACCGTGTGCGGAATCTGGCACCCAGATTTGAACCCAAGTTCAAATCCCAACTCTGTCAAGTCCTATCTATAAGACTTCAGGCCAGTCACTTAATCTTTTAAAGCCTGAACTTTCTTTTTGAAACCAGAGAAATAATATAGACCTCATAGAATTATGAAAGAATTCAATTAGTGAATAGGTGTGAACATTTTAGAATAGTACCTGACACTTATACCTTCTACATAACTGTTAGCCACCATAATGGAGTAAATCAGATATAAATCATGATTGTGCCCCTTGTTGAATGTAACTTTGTAAAAATAATCTCAATGACCCTTGGTTTTATTTATTTATTTATTTTGCAATAGAGATAACAACACTTCTCTCATTAGTTTAGGGTAAGATTAAATGAATTTATACATGTTAAGTACATGTGTCTGGCTTAGAGTAAGTGAGCAAGAGATGTTAGTTTATTCCTTTGGCATTCTTTTCTTTTCGTATGGAAGACAGACCTTTGCCGGGCATCCATTATAATATAAAGAAAGGGGTGAACCTGAGCATAATGAGACAGTTTAATATAACAAACTAGGCCGGGGCTAACAAGCTACTGTAATAAAATGATAGAGCCATCACCTGGAATTATTTTTTTAATGATATATAGCCAATTGTTCTTTCCCAAGATGGCCCTAGAAAAACACTCTTCCCCAAGTGTCCCCCATTTCCCTAGACTGGTCAGATGATGCATGAAACTCATGGGGGATGGCACTATTAGCTTACAAACTCCAGCCATGAGTGGTGTATGTGAAAGAGCCCCTGGCATTCTTGAGAGCCAGAAAATCCTGTAGCTGGAGTTAACAGGAAGAGCTTAGTAAAGGTAGCTAGTACAGATAGGGATTGACTGCGCTGCCAAGACTCTCAGCTCATGGATCTTATATTAGGAATGCCATTGTCCTGAAGTGAAATCTTGCCTGGAGTCAACAAAATTATATCCCTGGGTCTTTCTGTGAATTTCGAAGATGGTGGGGATTTCTTTCCTGGAAAATGAGATGTGACAATTTAAAAATTCTTTGCCTAAGTGTATAAATCAAGAGATCAGTTGATGACTATTCGCTAAAATCTGCGGAGGGGTATAAAGGGAGTATAATGAATTTGGTACTCAGACAAAGCAATGTTTAAATTCAGCATCCAGGGGCGCCTGGGTGGCTTAGTTGGTTAAGTGTCTGCCTTTAGCTCAGGTCATGATCCCAGGGTCCTGAGATAGAACCCTGCGTCGGGCTCCCTGCTTCTTCCTCCCCCTGTGACCCTCCCTCCAACTGCTCATTCTCTCTCTCTCGATCAAAATAAATAAATAAAATCTTAAAAAAATAAAAAAATAAACTCGCTCCTATAGCTTTTTAGCTGTGTGACATTGGTCAACTCACTTCACTTCTCTGTACCTTAGTTTTGTTTTGTTTTAACTTTAATATGAAATCGTATAGTATTAAAAGAGACAGTTACAGTTAACCTAATTAATTTCTGCAACTTTTTAGAAAAAAACTTTTGATGTCCTCTCGTCAAATGTCAGGAATTTCAGAGAATGGTTACTTAAAAACATTTCTTTACCCATCAACTTCTGAGAACTGCTTCCCCTGCATTGGCTTGCTGACAAACTGAAAATAACATGTTTAGATAGATTGGTGGTTGGACAGATAGATATTTCTCATAAACATATAATCCAAAATGAAAAGCACTGTTATAAAAGCCAACTTGGTGGCCCAAGTGTATTCCTGGTGCCCAGAGGAGAAAAATAGCCTGGTAGGTAAGGAAGTCTTCGTGGGGGAAGGACTGAAACTCGACCGACCTAGGAGCAGAGAGAGTGATAGGACCAGGGAAGAGCAAAGTCCCTTCATCCACCTAGACCCAGCAGAGCCTCTAAGGAGTTGGCCCTGCTGTCCTAATTCCACACCTGCCACCTGCCAAGCAGGCACTGGGCTCAGCTCTCCACAGTTAACTCTCACAGTAATGACAAGAAGTGGACAGTCACACTCCCATCTTGAACTTAGAAAACTGACACTCAGAGATGGAGTGGTTTCCACAAGGTCACACAGCAAGCAAGCAACAGAACCAGGATTCAACCCAAGTCTGTGTACCCCAAAGCCTGTGTATGATAGATAACGTCTTTTTATTTATTTTGTATTTTGTATTTAAATTCAATTTGATTGACATATACTGATTGACATGACTGACATATACATTATTAGTTTCAGAGGTAGAATTTAATGATTCATCAGTTGCATATAACACCCAGTGCTCATCACATCAGGTGCCCTCCTTAATGCCCATCACCTAGTTACCCCACCCCCACCCCCCCTCCCCTCCAGCAACCCTCAGTTTGTTCCCTAGAGTTAAGAGCCTCTTATGGTTTGTCTCTCTGTTTTCGTCTTATTTATAACTTCTAATAATAATGAAAGCTACCATTTTCAATGATTACCTGCTCTGTAAAGTCTCCTTCCCATTACCACCACTCATATTTCCCGAGGTGGAGTTGGCTTTTCATTCTTGTGCCCCCACTGTACTCTGTAGAGAGATCTCTTCAAGTGCTGGTGCATTTATCAGTCACTTTCAATCTCATGACTGCCTCTTTTATTATACCTTAGGTCCTCACATGATAGGTTTGGACTTTATCATTCAAGTACTCTTCAGAGTGCATCAAAGCAGGTTAATAAATATTAAGAAATAACCAAATGAATGAATGAATGAGTGAATGAATGAATGAATAAATGAATGCCTATTGCCTACCAAGCACTGTGCCCATCACAGCTTTGACAAGTTAACCACTTTATGCTTTAGTTTCTTTGCCTATAGAATGAAGATGATTATAACACTACCACACAGAGTTGTGGGGACGAGTTCATCATTGATAAATCCCTGTACTATTGATCAGCACATACTAAATGCTTGGTAAATGTTAGCCATTATTCCAACCACACTTAATTCCCACAATTCTCTTTAAATAGAGAACTTTAAACAAAGTATTATCATCTCAGCTTCACAGAAAAGGAACTGTTTTCAGAGAGGCTAAGTTTCTTGCGGAAAATCACACAGCAAGAAAGCGGAACCAGGAAATGCACCCCCCCACAGTCCAAGATAGTATTCATAAACCCCAATTTTCATAGTGAGTTCCAGGGGCTGGGGCTGGGCTTCAGCAGAGTGGAGAAAACCCATAGGGTGATGAAGCCAGTGTGATCCTGGCATAGACCAGAATCCACGACCATTCCCTCAAAGCTGCTGGGGTATTTGGTGTGGTTCTATTCCAAATATCATGACCTCTGCTTTCCTGATAAGAAACATCTAGCTTCTTGTTTAGGAACACAAACTCCAGAATCTCCCAAATCAGACTCTCCACAAGACAGCATTTTTAACAAGCTCCTTGGGTGATTTTTATCGTCGGGGAAGTTTGTGAAACTTGACTTTGAGATAGGCTGAAACCAGAGTTGAAAGGAGGATAGTGCGATCCCCCCCTGCAGGGGGCAGTTACTGAACATCAGTGTTCTTAGGAGCTTCTGCTCTGCCCCCGCTCTCCACCCATTTCTGTTTGTAAAATATAAGGACCAAATCCATCTTCCTAATAATGTTCTCATTGTGTCAGCGGGGACCAGACAGCCCCAGTGGAGTGGCAGGTGCGAGGCAGTTCGGATGCTCCTGGTGACAAAGCCAACTGAATCGTGCTTCTTTTGCTCCTGCACTTTTCTCCCTAGAAAAATTACCCACGAGCTTCCACGGGAGCTTTCTGAAAGGGACTCTAGGCAGCAGCCACGACAGCCGATTCTGTCCTAGCATCCCAAGAGGGGGCTGAGCTGTCTGGCAGAGTGAGCTCTGGGAGGAGAGAGCCGCTGTTTCGGCAAAAAGGGGGCATTCGCCGGGTTCCCAGGCGGCAAACTAGTGCGCAGCCAGGCTGCACAGCCCGCGCCGTCGTCAGCGCGTGGAGCGCCGCCGTGCTCTCCAGGGCAAGTTCCCTCGGAGTGTTCGTCCTCTCCACTGACACAGCCAAGTCCCCCTCTCTCCGAAAGATGCTCCCCTCACAGCTCTAAGTGCAAGTAACCGCTGGCGGCAGCGCAGAGACCGGAGGCAGGCGCGCTCTGGTTGGGGGACCCCCGCTAGGAAATGCCAGTATCAGCATAAGAGGCTGGACTCCAGCCCAGTTCGGTTCTCACCCCGGGGGGCCGCTGCTCCGCCCCGGTGCGTCTGCGAGGAGCTGCTCACTTTTACCCCTCGCGAGTCTTTGTTCCAAGCCAGAGATTGCTCGGATTCTCTAATTAACTCCCTCCGCTCCAAAAGGGGCCGGAAGCTGGGATGCTCTGCCAGCTTGAAAGATGTTGACTCTCGAGTGGGAGTCGGAAGGACTGCAAACAGTGGGTATTGTTGTGATTATATGTGCATCTCTGAAGCTGCTTCATTTGCTGGGACTGATTGATTTTTCGGAAGGTAAAGTGGTCGCTCCCACTCTGTGCTGTTGGTCAGGTCTGGTTCAGAACTGGATACAGACGCTACAGAAGTTGAGGAGGCTTAATACCCAAAGTAAAAGTTTTAAAATATGCATGCTTGACATGGAGCAGCCTAGCACTGGACAGTTCATGTCTGTTTACCCAGATATTTGACATTGGGAGGGAAGGGATATTGTACCCGCTATCTTTTCTCTTTGAAAGCTCTTGAGTGGAGGGTGATATTGTGGGTTAAATATATTTCCAAGGTGCGAAGTTAGGACTCCCGACTATGGGGTGGTAATACAGGTTGTTTTTTGGTTGTCAAGTTCATGATGGCTACCACGCCTTAATGTCATTAGGAATTTTATTCTCTGGAGGAGTACCCTGATTTGTGAGGGAAATATCTGTGTGTGCCTCATTAGTTAGGAGATGCGGGGGTGGAGCTGGGTTGTTGATTATGATATAAAATGGGTAAGCTTTTCGGTTAAAATTGAGTTAATGACTGCTTAGCAAAAATGTGCTTTGAACACTTAATTTGCTAAAGTGTTTCATTTACATTTCCCAATGAGCCACTTTGCTCATCTGTCTTTTCAGGGAGAATCCAATATGCACAGGACATCACTGTTGCTATCAACAAATTTTATCCATCTAATATAAATTTTACTATTCAAATCAATTTTATTATTCCAAGATGGGGGTAAAAAAAGTTGATTAACTTTGCTTTAACAGTTTGAATAGATATGTGTGTGTGAATATAGAGACATATATACCATATATATGTGCATTTATTTTTTCATGAAATAATTTTTCTACTGAAATAACATGCTTTGAATCATTTAAACCTCAGCACCGGGGGTCAAGTCTACATCTAAGCTCTCCTATCTTCTCAAGCGAAAGAATGTAGTTCCTAAGACACTTGTTAATATTCCTTCCAGATAAGGGCAGGATCTTTTATTGCTGAGTTTTTTTATGACTGTTCACTTCTCACATTGCGTGTAATGTTGGAAAATGATGGAAATATTTAAGCCTGCCATGCTTCTCATCTTTCTAACTACAGGAGCTAAGACTTGATGGCTAAAATGACATCATCCCAAACTACATCTGGTACACAGGTTGTTTCTGTTAGTATGTTATAATGGTCAATGTATCTTTCTTCAGGAAGTCTTTTTTTTTTTTTTTTTTAACACAGTGAGTTTGTTAGGTTCTAACTATTTAGGCCTCTATAAGAACATAAGAAGTTCCCATGTAATTTTCATATCGTCTTGTAAATATTCTCACTCTGTGACAAGCTCTGCTTAGGCACACAAAAGAATAATGTTGTAATGGGATTAAATAAAACCTCAGAAATTAGTTTCTTCCTTTTTTCATATTACACAGTGATTTTATTTAACCCTTGGAAAGAAAACTGCATCAGCAAACTTCTCCAAGTACTACACAACAACCTTTGCATTGTTTCGAGATTCTCCCACAGTGTTCTAATGTTGGTATTGTAATAAAATGCAGATGAGATCATTTTGATTTCTGTGATGGGAATAGTTTCCTTCTGTTAAATTTTGTCACAATATTAGTTTTTGTTCTCTGAACTTGGCTGAGCCATAGCCCCAAAATTTAAGGCATAATACTCCAGATGGCTTGGTTTCATAGCCAGGTAAAGCATTCGCTAAAAGAGAACAGCCATGGGGGTATTGAGGCAGTCACCCTTCACAGCACTATCAGGTAGCACACAGTTCTTTTATTGCCTGTGTTGATGCTGTACACATTTAAAGTCAAAGGCCCCAGGTTTAAAACCCCTGCAAATGACTCAGCTTTTGTTCTTTAACTTCTGTTCGTTGTAACTTAAAGTTGATGATTTTCAGATGAAAACTTCAAATTTGAGTTCCAACAATATGAAAAGTAGAATTGTAAACCTGACTCCCTCAACTAGAATCGCAGATTTTTGTGCTAGTCTGAAATGTCTTTCTTGGGATGGATATCCATATTCATATTCAATTAATATCCATATCCATAAATGCTGGGGAAAATTTGGGTTCAATATAAAAGCCTTGATCATGCTAAAATACAAAGATGCAGGTTACCACCATACATGATTATAACCCATTTTACTTGACAAGTCAATCCTTTTTTGTTCTGAAGTACATATTAGAAAATGCTGATCTAGTTCAACTCTTTTATTTTACATAGGAGATAGCTACAATCCAGAGAAGTTAACTGATTTACCAGAAGGCAAAACTAACTGGAGGAGAGACAGGACCTAAACCAAGGACTACTAAGCAGTATATAGTTCTTTTCCTACTGTAACACACTTTTTACTTATTTCTCTTCCCTAATATTGGAAAAGAGAGTCAATGAAAACATATGTCCTGAATTCTGATAGCTTGTCCTGAACTGTCCACTAACACCCTGAGATATTTCTGAGGGAAATACATCCATAGGCAAGATTACACAACAGCCACACAATTTCTACAGGGTGTCGACCCCAACCCAAATGTGAGATCCAAGCATGGCATGTAAGTGAGCTAAGCCAGATTACTGACTGTATCATAGACTGGAGGCAGGATTGGAAGAAAAGCAAGCCAACTGGTTTCCTGAGCTTCTTGACCTTTAAGACCTGCACTGCATTTTGACTATCTGTGATGTACACTCAATGGCCATAAATACCTATTCCAGGTAAAATCCAACAGTGAGACCTAGTAAAACCATGAGAACTCTGGCATAAGCCTCCTGTCTGTGTTTTCTCAGGGTATGGCAGTATCCAGTGAGTTGTTGACCACCAGCCAAGTGGAGGAATAAGAAAAAGGCACAAAATACAGAGAAAGCCACAAAATATTAGATTATCGCTAATCCTTTCTACCTACAAATGATAAAACTCCCCCAAAAGGCTATCCCAATGTAGATTGCCAAACTTTTCACTGACTGCACTAGAAAATACAGCCCACAATAAGGCCAGGAAATTAACCATTCTTTTTGGTGGAGAAATGAAGATGAGGCCCAGAGCAGAACCATGAGCTTTTTTGGGCTACGTTGAACTTTTATACTATCCTCAGGCGCAATGATTCTTGGCTGGTACAACTATGGAGTATTTTCTCTAGTATGACTATGCATCGATTTACTTAGAAAGTAGTTCTGAATCTATTTGAATGAGAGGGTCTCTAGTAGTGTTGGGATAAAGCAACGTTACCATAGTATTATCATCTACAATGGCTAGTGAAAATTAGCCATGGGTAAAAAAGAATAAAGAGAAACATTTTTGCTCCCACCTAAATTAGATTCTGATTTTGATAAAACCTCATTTTAAAAATATAATTCTCTTTTGATTGAAATTCAAGGTTTAAGAAACAAAAGCAATTTGTAGAGAGGATTCAAAAGACTAATGGGATTTTAATATGATGATTTGAGGTTTTACACATATCCTCTCATTAATAAGGAGAACGAGGAAGAACACTCAGAAAATGGATCTTATTATTTCATAGATTAGCATATAATATATGTCTTGTTGAATTCTAAACGTGTGCAGGGTTCTCTGTTAGGCTGAGATGGTAGAGAGATGTGCAAGATGAACATTAAAGAAATGTACCCTCAGTGAACTTACATTCTAGGAAAGGAAACTAATTACCAAACAAGACAGAAGAATATAAGTCCTGGGCATAAGAGAGAAATGGCCTGCAGAAGCATAGATGGGTGGTGCATTCTGGAAAGGGCCTAAGGCTTTATATAGGTTCTATGGGTTCTATAGCACTTTGCAATGTGAGAAGGACTTACCAAATTGGAGAAGGGCAAAAGAACATTCCAGGCTAAGCAAAGAGTTGAGTTGTGTGCTAAGCACTAACAGGAGGTAACTTTCATGGATAAGGGCAGTGGTTCTTGAACACATGGGTGTCAGAAAGTTGAAATGGGAGATGTGGCTGAAGAGGTGGCTTGAAGTTCAATGCTAGAGTGTCTACTTATTCTTCAACCAGTGAAGAAGCATTGATTCAGTCTTCAACTTTGGGGAAATGCATGAGCAATGTGACAGACAACCGTTTTAGGGGGTCAGTCTGGGAGTAGGTGAAGATGAATTCTGTAGTAAAATCGTGGAAACAGAGATACCAGTTATGCTCTTGAAACAATTCAGGTGACAGACAATAGGGCAAAAACCTATAGATTCCCCTTCTCAATAAAATACTTAATGTGAACTGTCAATTTCCAGTTTTTCCAAAAATTCATGTTTACTATAATATCCTTGGCCTGCACTTGTTCTGAAACAGCATAATTGTATTTTATTTTAGGACGACATTGTTAGATATTAAATATCTTTCTTGAGAGAAAAAAAAAGAAGCAGGAGGCACGCAGAGGTCATAGTTATAGATATGATAGCACCATTTATGGTAGGAACTTAACAGTTCTGATAGGTATACTGACATCTTGCAAGGCCTTCAATTATTTTGAGACTTTTGTTTTGGAAAATCACACAAAACACAGTATAGAGAGTGGTATAATGCACTGCCATGCACCCCTCAATAATGAGCATCACTTTGCCATTTGTGTTTCAGCAGTGGCTTGCATTTAAAAATATTTCTCCCTTGTCTACAATATGCCAGACACTCTGCTAGGCCCAGATGAATTAAAGATCGTCTCTAACCTCACAGAACTCTCATTTGTGTCAGTAGATGGGGAATATAAACAAAGGAAAGGCAATACATTATAGTAGAGAGATCGGTATAAGTAAGTCCAAGATACAAAAGAAGAATGGAAAGTAATTAAGTCCAAATGGAAGAGCTAGAAGTGATCAGAGATGACTCCCTGGAAAAGTTGACTTTTAGGCTGGATTTTTATGGATAAAGAGAAGTTCATCATCTTCACAGGCCCGCAAGGTGCTTATGTAGTTTCCATATGCAGGGCTCTGGGTGAGGTAACACTATATGCCAACACAGGGACGTGGTCCACAATGCAGAATTCAACAGAGAGTGTCGAAGGGAATTAACACAGTTTTATTCCTTCTCCTTACTATGTAATTATCCATGCTATCCACCACAATGCTTGGTATATAGAAGACACTCAGAACATTACAGTGTGAGTGCCATTTACTCTCATAGAGTAGTGGTACCTGTGCACTTCTTCTTAGGCTGCATAATTGAGGGCGTCCAATGCCTCTTTCAAGTTTCCATGGTAGCCTGGAAACTGTTGATTAGTTGGCTACACTGTTTTATTTTATTTATTTATTTATTTATTTATTTATTTATTTATTTATTTATTTCTGTGAGGGAGATTTCAGATCAAAATCCCACTGCAAAGTAGAGATACCCACATACCAAAGGCATCTGGAGCAGCTGTTCATTAGAGCCCCATGGCCATGAGAAATAATTCCAAATGAAATACCCAGCAGTGAGCTGAAGAAGCCCAGCTTACATGGGCTTTAATTTGGCTGGGAAAGTAGCCCTTTCAGTTTTCTAACTGGAAAAACAACAACAACAATAACAACAACAACAAAAAACCCTTAAATTTACAAGTGAAATTGAACACATATGTATCAAGCACCTACTCTGTGAAGGGAAATGGAGGACAAAAGGGCATTTTTATTGTCCTTGAAAGTTTTCAAATTGATAAGAGTACAAACATGAATAACTAATCCAAGACAAAAAAGGGTCTGGTGAGAGGGAGCAAGGGTTTTGTAAGATTTGAAGAAAAGAGCCATTCCATCCAGTTGGAAGTTTTCAAGGAAGGTTGAAAGAAGATGGTGGTGGCATAGGATCAAAAGACTGACGGATAAAAACTGGAGGTTAATGAATAGATTTTAAAAAAAAAGGCAGTTTCCTGAAATCACTGTTTGTAATCACCTTGGTTCTAGAAGTCCATTAATCCATTTAAGATACCAAGTGTCTGCTCTGGATCTGGCAACGTACTTGGTACTGATAGGTTTAGGGAATATTATTTTTCAATTTCTCTTACTTTGAGAACCCATTCCCCACCCCGGCTAGGAGCAGAGAGCTGGAATCTCAATGGGGAAGGGAGATGAAGGTGGAGAAGTTGTACATTTCAATGGCCTCCAGCCAAAGGTCCTTAGGAACACACCTGTGGTTGAATAATTTAGCTTCATTGCTCTTTGCAGAGAGGGGGAGCCCATACCATGGAGAGCAGTGGAACATCTCAGTAAGGAGATAGAACGGACTTACAGCGTTTGAGCTTGTGTTGGGAGATTATGATTTTGCACTTTGCTCTGGATTAAATAAAGTCAAGAAGCCAGGCTAATTCTATGATTATCTTAATAAATCTCATCTATAAGTAGTATAGACTAGACAGAG
This sequence comes from Neomonachus schauinslandi, assembly GCF_002201575.2. Classification (NCBI taxonomy): domain Eukaryota; kingdom Metazoa; phylum Chordata; class Mammalia; order Carnivora; family Phocidae; genus Neomonachus; species Neomonachus schauinslandi. The sequence continues at coordinate 187,226,282 of NC_058404.1, forward strand.
GCTAAACCTGCAATTGGCAAAGAAACAAGCTACAGTAACTAGGATGGGGAATATTTGGTCATTTTTGTGGTTTAAACAGAGTTCATATTGTTGCCTCTTCTCACATATGATGACAGAGTGATCTTGCTTTTTTGTCTTGATCGATCAAAGGTACAGAGTGGTCTTGTCTGAGGTCGATATTCTGTGAAATTCAAAGTGCTTATATTCACTAAGGGAATGCCAAGGTCTGGCTGATAAACCAGTGCAGCTCCCTCAGAATGGAAGGGGCTGCTTTCTCCTTACACATGATCAGTAGGAGGACAGATTAAGATGAGGGACAGGTATATAGGGTATATAGCAGACAGATCTGAGTTTGAAGTTTAATTCAGTAACTTTAAACAGGTTACTTCACCTTCCTGAGCTTGAGTTCCTTTTTTCTGTAAAATAAGTCTAATAAACCCAACCTTTTGAGATTGTTGAGGGAATATAAAAGTTAAGTGAAACATGTAGCTCAGTGCCTGGAACACAAATAGGAGCCAATAAATGCCTTTCTTATAATTACTTTGGAATCACATGTTCAAATTCCTTGAGTCACACCAGTGATTCTCAAATGCTACTGTGTATCAGAATCACTTACGTGGCTTGTTATAATACAGACTGCTGGACTCTACCCTCAACGTTTCTGACTCAGTAGATCTAGGTGAGGGTCTGAGAATTTACATTTCTAATGATTTCTTACTTTAAGCTCATGCAGCTGTTGAGGGGCAACACTTTGAGAACCACAACTCTGAGTGGCCAAACCCATCATGTGAGCAATGTGTTCTTCACTGAGTTCTTTGGCACCCGTGAAACTTTATTCTGGAGCAGTGGTCAGCCTTCTGTTCTATAGTAAATATTGTAGGCTTTGTGGACCGTGCAGTCTGTTCTAAATACTCAACTCTGCTGTAGCACAGAAGCAGCCATAGACGATACACAAATGAATGAGTGTGGCTATGTTCCAATAAAACTTTCTTGATAGGAGCGCCTGGGTGGCTCAGTCATTAAGTGTCTGCCTTCAGCTCAGGTCATGATCCCAGGGTCCTGGGATTGAGCCCCGCATCAGACATCCTGTTCAGTGGGAGGCCTGCTTCTCCCTCTCCCACTCTGCCTGCTTGTGTTCCCTCTCTCTCTGTCAAATAAATAAAATCTTAAAAAAACCCCAAAACTTTCTTGATAGATTTTTTTAAATAAAATCATCTTAAATCTAGATTCTCTTGAAAATGAAAAATATGCAGGGGCACCTGGGTTGCTCAGTTGGTTAAGCATCCTGCTCTTGATTTCGGCTCAGGTCATGATCTTGGGGTCATGAGACCAAGCCCCACTTCACGCTCCATGCTCACCATTAGTTTGAGTTTCTCTCCTCTGCCCCCAACCCTCTCACTCTCTCAAATAAATAAATAAATCTTTAAAAAAAAAAGAAAATGAAAAATATACAAATACCGGGTAAGATCATGTTCTTTAAAGTGAGATAGACCTGAAGTCAGTGTGCCTCTCTACCTTGCATTGGCCTCATGGTCTCAGACAAGGTTTATAACCACGCTTGACCTCAGTTTTCTCACATGTAAAATGGGTAGAATAATAGTAGCTACCTCATTGATTATTGTGATTATTGTGAGAAGTAAATTAAGTATTTGTTAAAATTCTGCTTAGCCCAGTGGCTGGAACAGAGAGCTCAACAGCTATTGAGTACTACTTATAACATTAGTATCATGGCCGTCTTTTTTCTTTGCATCCGTCATACCTGTTACTAACCGTGGTCATTCATTCAGTCTGACAAAGAACAAACACTCAACCAAGTAAATGGTAAGGTCTAGTTGGTTTTATTAAGTGATTCAAGAATCAAGCAGCATCCCATCCAGAAAGTAGAGGGGAGCTCTGAGGAGTTGTACAAAATGGAAGATTTTTATAGGAAGGAGGGTGGGGCAGGGAGTTAATAGCAAAAGAAAAGTTGGTTCCAGGCAAAGTCAATTCCTTTAGGAGGAAGACCAAGGAATGTTATGCAGAATAAGGCGTCTTCCTTTGGGGGATGGAGAACACCCCTGTGATAGGGTACGTCATTGGTGCTCATCAGAAAATTCCTGACTCAAATTGACGTGGGTTCAAACTCCAGCTTTGTTGCTTACTTGTGTAACTTTGGATTAGTGACCTAATCTTTCCAACGCTCAGTTTCCTTGTTGATGGGTTGGAGTGTATAAAAATATTCATTAAAAAAAAAAAAAAGAAAATTCCTGACTGACAGGTTATAACTTATCTTTCTGGGGGAGGTTGAAACTGCTATTAGTTGAGCCATTAAGCCCTGGTTTGATGACTTGGCCTAAGTGACACTATTTTGAACATGTCATTTTCTTTTAACAAATCATCCATGAAAGAAAGGATCTTAAATGTGATCTGTGTACCAAGCACTGTGCCAGTAATTGGGAACAGAAAGCACAGATTTGGCTAATAGGGGTTTACATGCAAATGAACATGCGAACACATCAGATTAACAAATTGCCCTGGTCTCATATCTGCAAGGATGTGGGTGTCCCTTCTAGGGACATATGGACAAGACGGATTGGTTAGTCCCATTTAGAAGGTGGGGAGTTTCAGAATGGACTCACAAAGGTGACCTTTGAGCTGAATCTGAGTGACACTTTTAGCATTCGGCATCACTCATTCTTAGGAACTACTACAATTGATACAACCTATTTTCACATTTTCAAGGATAAGTCATGTTGATCCCAGCTTCTAGATCCTCACATTTTATTCCTTTTTCTCCCATAATGCCTCTTTTACCCCAATGCACACATATCTCTCCCTGTAAGCCCAGACTAGAACCTATTCTTTTTCTTAATACCACCTTTCACCCCAATCTGAATTCAATCAGTCCTGATGTATGTTGTACAACATCACACAATACTAATAAACCTTCATGCACTACTCCCCAAATCACTTCATTTGTATAATTCATCTTTTACTCAGTTAGAGAAAAGGGACCACTCTACCTCAGTACAGAGTGAATTTTCCTTGAATTTGCACTGGGTCCAGAACAGTAGAAAGTATATAATGGAGGCTCAACAAATACTTATCAGTGGGTTTGTCAGCTGCATCTTTGATGGACTCTACATCAATATACTTGTCTAATCTTAACCTCATCCCCACCCTGTTCTCTTCCAATCTACTTCATATTCTCACAATAGAAGTCTTTCCAAATACGGGGGTATTGAGCTCATGCTCAAGATTCTTCTGTATCACCTACAACATAAAATCTCCACGTTCTTTGAGTCTAATACAAAGATGGGATCAGACCACTGCCTTCTTTTCCTCCTTCTGCTATTTTCTATTCCAGCACAAGGAACTATTGAGGTTCCTTAAATAACTCATGCTTTCTCCAGCTGCCACATTTTGCATATACTGTTCTCTCTCCCCAAATGCCCTTCCCTCCTCATATTCCTGGAAATGTCTTTTCAGCCTTCAACTCTTGGCTCATATTCTTCCTTCTCTGAGAAGCATGTCTTGGCTTCCTCGAGCAGCAAAAGACACTCTGAATCTGAGGCCTCTTTGCCTCTTCCCCATGCGCTCCTGTGCCCATGTTATGCTCCATTGCTATCAAACTTGTTATTTCTCAAGAACTTCATGCTGTTTCCTGCTTCATGCCTTTTCTTGCACTCCGAATGTCCCTCCTTCTAGAATACAAATCCCATCAGTCTTCACCTGATTAACTCATTCTTAGCGTTTAAGCTCAGCTCCAGAGCCATCTGTTCCAGAAGCCTCCCTTGAACCACCCAGTTGGATTAAGTGTCCATTTCTGTTATACTAAAGCACTCTATCTTACACTTCAAACTACATTAAACTCTTGATTTCTATGTCTTTCTCTTTTGCTAAATTTCAAGCACCACGTAGGCACAGCACTTATCACTATAACCTTAGATCCTTATGGAAGGCATGGGTAGATAATGGATAGACAATTTATTCAGGGGTCTTGGTAAGAAACTTCTCCGAGTTTCCACCACAGTCTTTTTTTTTAAGTGTTTATTTTAATTCCAGTTAGTTAACATACAGTATTATATTAGTTTCAGGTATATAATATAGTGATTCAACACTTCCATACAGCACCCAGTGCTCATCAAGATAAGTGCACTCCTTATTTCCTGTCACCTATTTATCCCATGCCCCTGCCCACCTCCCCTCTGGTAACCATCAGTTTGTTGTGTATAATTAAGAGTCTGTTTCTTGGTTTGTCCCTCTCTCTCTCTTTTTCCCTTTTCTCATTTGTTTTGTTCTTAAATTCCACAATTCCACATATGAGTGAAATCATATGATATTTGTCTTTCTCTGACTGACTTATTTTGCTTAGCATTATACTCTCTAGCTTCATCTGTGTCATTGCAAATGGCAAGATTTCATTCTTTTTTATGGCTAAATAATATGTGTGTGTGTGTGTGTATATATAATATATATATATATATCACATCTTCTTTATCCATTCATCAATTGATGTACAGGGCTGCTTCCATATCTTAGCTATTGTAAATACTGCTGCTATAAACATAGGGGTGCATGTATCCCTCAGAATTAGTGTTTTTGTATTCTTTGGGTAGACACCCAGTAGTGAGATTACTAGATCTTAGGGTAGTTCTATTTTTAACTTTTTGAGGAACCTCCATACTGTTCTCCACAGTGGCTGCACCAGTTTGCATTCCTACCAACAGTGCATGAGTGTTCCTTTTTCTCCACATCCTTGACAACACTTACTGTTTCTTGTGTTGTTGATTTTAGCCATTTTGACAGGTGTGAGGAAATCTCTCATTGTAGTTTTGATTTGCATTTCCCTGATGGTAAGTGATGATGAACATCTTTTCATATGTCTGTTGGCCATCCGTTTGTCTTTTTGGAGAAATGTCTGTTTGTGTCTTATGCCCATTTTTAATTGGATCATTTGTTTTTTGGGTGTTGAGTTTTATAAGTTCTTTATATATCTTGGATACTAGCCTTTTATTGGATATGTAATTTGCAAGTATCTTCTCCCACTCCATAGGCTGCCTTTTAGTTTTGTTGATGGTTTCCTTTGCTGTGCAGAAGCTTTTTATTTTGATGCAGTCCCAGTAGTTTCTTTTTGCTTTTGGTTCTCTTGCCTCAGGAGACATATCTAGAAAAAAGTTGCTATGGCTGAATGTCAAAGAAGTTACTGCTTATTTTCTTTTTTAGGATTTTTATGGTTTCAGGTCTCACATTAATTTGAATTTATTTTTGTGTATGAGTAAGAAAGTGGTTCGGTTTCTTTCTTTTGCATGTTGCTGTCTAGTTTTCCCAACACCAAGTATTGAAGAGACTGTCTTTCCCATTGGATATTCTTCACTGCTTTATCAAAGATTGATTGATCATATAGTTGTGGGTTTATTTCTGGGTTTTCTGTTCTGTTCCATTGATCTATATGCCTACTTTTGTGCCAGTACCATACTGTCTTAATCATTACAGGTTTGTAATATAACTTGAAGTCCAGAATTGTGATACCTCCAGCTTTGCTTTGCTTTTTCGAGATTGCTTGGGCTATTCAGGGTCTTTTGTGGTTCCATACAAATTTTAGAATTGTTTGTTCTAGTTCCACAACATTCTTGAACTGACATAATTTTTAATCACTTTGTTTTAGGCAGAGTTTTTCAACCTTGACACTATTAATATTTGGGGCTAACTAATGCTTTGTTTGGGTGCTATCTGTCCTCTGAGTTATAGGACAATTGGCAGCATTCTAGGCCTCTACCTATTAAATGCCAGTAGTACCTTTTCCCGAGTTGTGACAACCAGAAGTGTCTTGAGGTGTTCCCTAACATCCCAGTGGCAGGAAGGCAAGCAAAATCAGCTCCTCTCATTTTGAGAACCATTGGGTTGAGGCATGATCAAACACAGTGTGTAAACTTTTTTATATATAATATATATATAAAATATATATACATATATTCATAAATAATAAAACTGAACTTAAGTCTAAAAACATCATAGATTGGAAATCATTGGAAACCAAAACTCAGTGTTGAGAGGGAGTATGTTTTTTTCATTACAAAAGTAATGAACGGTCATTACAGAAATTTTACAATTACAAAAAAAAAGAAAGAAATATGAAGAAAATACCCTTAAGACCCACTGAAGGATAACACTGGTAATATTTTCTATTTACTTATCATTTTTCTACACAAAGACTTGTTCCTTTAAACTTCAAAATAATACTTAAAAATTACAAAATTTTATGTAGTTTTAAATTCAAAATTAGAGCATAAGTGTTTTTATATTAGCTCACAGATTGTTCATAAATATTTTAATGCCTGCATTATATTCTATAAATATGTATATACAAATTACCCTGATTTTAGGACATGTAAGTTATTTGCATTTTTTCTAGTATTTGAAAAATTATTTAATAAAACCTTTGTGTAATTATTAAGTTGTTTATATAGTTAGAATTACATTCTTAGAATAGGGTGTCAGGAGAAGGATTAATGAGACAAGTGAACGAAGTGTTTCAAATCTCTTGACATATAAGGTCAAGTTGCTTTATAAAGGAGTTGCACAAATTTACTTGCCCCGCTGTAATGTAGGTATTCCCAGTGGTTTGCACACATGGCTCTATCACTTGTGCTGTTGGTTAGGGGACATTTTGAAGGTTAACCTGAGAGACTATACTGACCAGCTCAATGGAGAAACTGTCTTAGGGCTGGACAGTTATTGACTTTTTTTTTTTTTTTTAAGATTTTACCTATTTATTTGAGAGGGAGAGAGAGAGAGACTGAGCAAGTGGGGGGAGGGGCAGAGGGAGAAGCAGGTTCCCCGTTGAGCAAGGAGCCTGACATGGGGCTCGATCCCAGAACTCTGGGATCAGGACCTGAGCTGAAGGCAGATGCTTAACAGACTGAGCCACCCAGGCGCCTCACTGCTAATGACTTTTAAACTAACATTAGGAATCTTATTCTGTGCAGACATGAAATTTCCATTGTAGCTTGAAAATGTTCTTCTTGCCCTGTTCTCTTGTCAATCAGGATGCGCTCTCTGTATGAAAGAGTACAACCTTTCCCAATCATCATGCCCATCTCAGCCACCAAGACTGATGATTAGTAGGCATTGCATTATTTATTGAAAGAGAACAAATGGCAGCATCTTACACTAGTTGAAGTAATTCCTGCATTTGTATAGATTTAGGAGGAAAATTGACATGCAATGCATAAGATCATTGCTATAAACACTCAAATATTTCCTGACCCTTACTAATATATGCATTTTACTTAGATGAATTTAAATAGCAGGGAGGGAGAGTAATGTCTCTTTTTTTTTTTTTTTAAAGATTTTATTTATTTGACAGAGAGAGAGACAGCGAGAGAGGGAACACAAGCAGGGGGAGTGGGAGAGGGAGAAGCAGGCTTCCCGCCGAGCAGGAAACCCGATGCGGGGCTCGATCCCAGGACCCTGGGATCATGACCTGAGCCGAAGGCAGGCGCTTAACGACTGAGCCACCCAGGCGCCCCGAGAGTAATGTCTCTTGTTAGAGGCATGTCCATATTCATCTCAAATAATAATGTGGTGCATTCTGTTCATGTAACAAAGTCTAAAACCAAGAATTACAGATATTTGGCTAAGAAGAAATGAAAATCTATCCACTCAAACTCCTTCATGTTATATAGGTCATGATAAAGTAATTAGGTACACAGGGTCCCTTTGTGAATTAATGGTAGGGCTTGCTTGTAGAGGCAAACAATACTGAGGTTAGGAAACACTGAGCTTTGCAGATAGAAAGACATAGGTCAAATTCTGCCCTTGAAACTTTCTGGCTGTAAGTCCTATGCAAATCTCCAAACCTCTCTGAACCTCATTTTCCTTGCCCACAAGATGGAGATCAGCATCATACCAACTTCACAGATCTTCAAAATGGTCGAGTAACTTTGAGACAGAATAGTTTGGAGACAAGGCAAGAACCTTATGGTAACTCAAATTTTCTATTGATTACTTCAATCTTCCCTCTTACATAACTAGTGGTAGAAAGGATCCCAGGCACTGTGAAGATAGCTGCCCAAAACACAAATTCCTTTATGCTGATCCTGAATATTTTGTGTTGCAATTTGTTGTAGGTTGGGTTCTGCCACGTATCAGATAGGTCATAGGTATTTTTTATAGCCACTTTTATAAATGAGGAAATTTTTTCAAAGAGGCTAAATAACTTGTCTACTTTATGAGCAACCAAACAGTGGAATTAGAATCAACCACAGACTTCAGAAGCTGGAGCTCACATTTTCCCATTCTGAGCTTCCTTATGAGGGTTAAGTTTTTTTGTTTGTTTTTCTAAATCTCTATGTTATGTGAAGAAATATCTAAGGTCTTTGGATTAGTAAAATCAACATAGTATACCTGGGGTCAAGTACTTTCCCAGACATCCATTTGAATAGAATTAAGTATGAATGACTTTACATGTCAGTAAACTCATAGTTATTAATGACCTGGTCACAGAAACTCTCTAATAAATAAACAGGAAATAATTGAAGACCTGGCAGCAATGAGGTAAATTGGTGATGTGATTTCAAATTTAAACAAATTACAGGGGGGAAATGGAGAATGATAAAATAATTACAGGACTGAGGCACTTGAACAAATACCCAAATTTCACATCTATCTTCACTACATTCAGCAATTCCTAAATATCACTGGTGCATTGAAGAAATTACCAGAGGCTTCTAAACATCACCTGAGTGAGAAGCGGGAATAACACCTTCCTATTGCCGCAAATGTTCAAGGAGACACAGAGGGAATTAGCCAAATGCATTCCTCATGACAATAGGTGATTGTATAGCTAAAATTCTTTTTTGAAAATGCACCTCGTTAAAAATTTGCACAAAAGTTCCAGGTCCCTAATAAGATTTTAGACTAAAAATATCATGCTCCAAATAGTAAGCTGGCCTCAATACTGTTGTATATCTCTTCTGTAATACATCAACAATGAAACTAACATGTAGCTTAGCATTTTATAGGTGTAATCAAGGGAAAATGCAAAATCAGCAAAGAAATTCTATAGTTGCAAATTCTTTGTGGAGTTCAGAGTTGACCTGCCTAGCTAATATATTCAAAAACACACATTTTACAACAATAGGAACTATTCTTGCCAAAGGCTGTCTAAGGTGAGTGGAGAAATTTTTCCATGAAGACAAATCTCTTCACCACACTCCAGAGGGACCTGAATATGTCTGTTCTTTAGGGGAAAATTTAAACCCTGGAATAATTATTTTTAAGGAAAATCTGTCAGCTCCTTTCAATGAATTTTCTCAGCCTGGGAATGGAGGGAAATATTTCACGTGGGTAAGAATGGCTTGAAACTGTGTTCTGTGACAGCTACACCATGAGCTACCTCCTCTTACAGAACTTTTAACTCCATTATAAATGGTGTCAGTGGGGACATTACCTGACAGTGCCACGTTCTTCACTCTTGGGCTTGGCTTATGCTTTGCATAGTAAGCCACAGACAGTCTGCTGATGTCTCCAGAGCACTGTATATTCTGAGATATCAAGAGTGTTGTTCTGAGGCCAGCGTCACATATAAGAAGGGATAAAGGATAAGAATTGACTATCTCTGGTTATCCTTTGCTTGATTTGCTTCTTCTTGTGCCTTCTTCTAAATATGGTTGAGTGCTGGCCATATTCACACTCATCTCTGGTGGGAAAGAGTAGAGGCAAATTCCAAGTAGAGGGTTAAAAATTAAATTAATTACACTACTATTTCATTCTCTTCACCTTCTCTTGGTTAAAGAGAATTTGGTTAAACAGAATTAAACAGAACTGAGTAGAATTAAAGTTTGTCTTAAAATTAAGTACACAAATGAGAGATGTCTCCCTCCTCTCGACCCCATATGCTGCTAGAGAATATTAATATAATGTACCTCTTAATTAAGATGATCTTCCCCTAAATTTTCTAGCATAATAATAAATAAGTCTTACTCTGTAGGTGAGAATTAGGATCATTGACATTGGACTTGACCCTGTCCCATCTCAGCACTAATTACTACTCCGTATTAGCTTTGTTTTTCCTTCAAAGACAAAGAAAAATGGAATAATTTAAATAAGGCAAAGATATTTATTTCCATGCTATCAACTAAGCACTTAGTCAATATTCACAACATTACTGCTCGAGGAGATTAAATGTAGTGAGCATAAAACAGGCTTAACAAATGGCTCAGAATAATTTTTGTGGCAGAATTTTAACCCTTAGTAGCTGGAGGAAGTCTTCAGAAAAGATGAAGGCTAGAATGTTCAGTTAGTTAAAAACTGAGTTAAAAAAAATTCCTGACTATTCAATATACTAATTCACAAAAGAAATAATAATTCATGGGGTGCCTGGGTGGCTCAGATGGTTAAGCGTCTGCCTTCGGCTCAGGTCATGATCCCAGGGGCCTGGGATCGAGCCCCGCATCGAGCTCCCTGCTTGGCAGGGAGCCTGCTTCTCCCTCTCCCTCTACTGTTCCCCCTGCTTGTGCTCTCTCACTCTCTCTGTCAAATAAATAAATAAAATCTTTAAAAAAAAAAGATTTAAAAAAAGAAATAATAATTCATAATGGCATATTATTTACTGTGTATGAATCACTATCATATGTACTCCCATTTCACTTTTGCCCCAGCTTTACAAGAAGAGAGGTAAGTTTTTATTCCCATTTTACAGAAAAAAATAAACTGAAGATTGGAGAAATTAAATGACTTCCCAATGCTATTCTGTCAAAATATTCTAATTATTTATACTTTGTTATTAGTCCAAATCAGATGGATAAGAGATGAGTTGAACAAACTGTGGAGATTTGGGTAAATGTCTTAAAGCTGAGATTGCAAGTTAATTATAAATCATATTCTCACCACCTACAAATTTTTTGTATATCTTTCAACATTCCAATATGTGATTTAGATAGTATGAATTTTTACTTTTTGTTCCTTTTTTTTACTATTGAATGAATGAAATGATAAAAAACACAAAACTTTTTAGGCTTGTTCTTAAATAAAATGGGACAGACATGGCTTGTTGATTTCAGTGTTTGGATCCATGATTGATATTGCTACTCTGATGTCTGCATGTATATCTGATAATAGCCCTTGTTTTGACTATCAGGGTTCTGAAGGGAGCCAGAGAAATAGCATCCTTCCCCCCCCCCCCGCCTTATTCTGAATGAATAAGAACGAAGACAAAGGCATGGGAGAAAGAGGACAAAATATGGTCTATTAATGATAGAAACCAGATGGAGGCTGTAGCCCAGTGTGAGAGGCTCACGGACCTGCTGAGTGGATTCAAACCAGGCAGACTTGACCTCTCAGTCACAGGCAATGCTGCCTGGGATGGACCGCCCCCTCCCACTGCCCACACTCTAGGAAGGATGGTGCTGCCCAGGGGAGACTGAGGTTCGGAAGAACGGAAAAGAATCCTACTCCTTGTGGGGAGTTTGCTCCAGAAAAACAAAATGGAGACCGTGAACAAAGTAGAAAAGCTATTTCCTGAATTTACCAATCAGATAAATCATTCTTCCACAAAGAGGAAGTGAGGACCAACTGATGCCAGGGTGGTTTAGGGAAGATATGTCATCATGGAAACCAAAGGATGGGGAAGAGGTTCTTTCCCCAACTGACCTGTTGTTAATCTCCAAATAGAAAGGGCTAGTTTTATGAGTTAAAGCACCCTTTATTATAAAGCCACTTTTAATCAAAACATGTGGAAATATTTATGGGTTGTGTGTACAGTGCATTAATATTTCCTTATATAGGAATGGATCTTTTTGTTTGATTTCATTGCATTCCAAGGGCAACTCTTTTCTGTCTGAAGACCCCTGGGATCTGAATCACCTAGGTACTTGATGTTCATTCAGATTCCCTGGTTCTATTTTCAAATTATCTTGAGATTGGAGCCAACACTTAGCAGTTTTAAGAAGCACCCAGGTGATTGCAAGACAATTTAAGTTTGTGAAACACTAATGGAAAGCTGAGTTATCTAAATCAATTTCCATTTTTAAAAAACTGTATATTTCAAAGGTACACTTTTTGTTCATTTCTAGTAATAGTTTGAATTGTTGCCTTTGATGAGGTTTGGGATTTTTCATTTTTCACTGGAGATCAGTATATTCATTTCTCAAAACCGTGAACATCTTTCAAACTCTCAGAAACTGGGGTTTTATCCACAAAGAAGATTTTGTGTGATCTGTTATAGGGTACAGAGGCTTGATGAAATTGAATAGCTTTTTAGTTTATGATTTTTTTTTAATTTGAGCAACCAGAGAGTTTTTAAAACATTTCCTTTGCTTATTAAATAGTCCCAAACATAAAAAATAATTTATTGCACATTTTGGGATCTGCTTTGGGAGTTATTATTGAAAAGCTAATAAATAGAAACAGTTTTTACTGAATTCATAAGTTCTGTTTTATTTTTTCTTGGGCTCTTTTTTGTCTGAGGGATTCATATCTAATTATACAGTTGAAAAGCAATGGAAAAATATTTCTCATTAGTGACAATTTATTAAATAGGCAAATGTTTCAGAATGTTGGTTTTCCATGACATAAGTCACATCAAAGAAGAGCAGAATTTTCAAAAATACAAAAACTCTTTGCTATATGTACTTCATTTGCATGGTCTTAGTTTGTCCAGGCTGCTGTGATAAATTACCATCGAACTGGGGGCTTAAACAACAAACATTTATTTCTCACAGTCCTGGAGGCTGGAAGACCAAGATCAGGGTGCCAGCCTGCTCAGGATCTGCTGAGAGACCTCTTCCAAATTGCAGACTGCCAGCTTCTCATTGTGTCCTTGCATGGTGGTATAAAAGCTAGCTAGACATCTGGTCTCTTCATAGAAGGGCACTAATCCCATTTATGAAGGCTCCACACTTATGACCTAATTTCTTCCCCAAGGACCCACCTCCAAATACCATCATATTGGGATTAGGGTTTCATTATATGAATTTTGGGAGGATGTAAACATTTAATCCATTTCGCAAAATCTCAAGTCCCCATGGGTTCCTCCCTGATCCTCCCATCTAAAACTGCGTGTCTGCTGCCCTTTTTTTCCGGACCAACTGACTCCCTTTTCTGCTTCATTTGTCTCCATAGTACAACATCACCTTCAAATCAGCTTTATTTTCCTTAAGGTCTGCTTAGTTGTTTTTGCTTCTGGGGGTTCACTGCTGGATTCTTAGGCCCTGAAATAGCACTAGGATTTTGTAGATGCTCAGGATTAGTTGAATGAATTGAATACATTTTGGTCAGAGTTTCAGTGGTTTGTAGCCCTGGCTGGATGGGGCCTTCTCAGGATAAGAAGACTGCTTTGCATGGCTCTCCATTCCCTGCACATATGCCTGGGTCCCCACACCCTGTGTATGTGGTGAAAGCTTTTCTGGGACATTCACTGCCAGAGAGGTGCACTGGGGGCAGGAACGAGCACCAAGTGTCCATGACCAGATCCAAAGAGAGGCCAGCTAATGGAGTTTTCAGTGACTGAGAGGAAGCAGATTCTTTATGGCTTCCCAGGCTGTACCTAAGTTTGTCAAAACATTTCTGAAGAAAGTCATTTAATACAAATCTGGCCATCCATATCCACTGTTCCTTGCCTGAATTGTTTTAGAACTCTGTAGGGCATAAGTATGTTTACAAGTACTCTTGATTTCTTATAAAATATTTCAGGAAAATAACTGGAGGCTCATTGAAGAAACTCCAATATGGGACAAGGGACCAATCGAGCTCAGTCCCTAAATACTTACTTTCATCATATATGCTCCTTATTTAATTGCAACTATTTGGAGAACTGACAAGAAAACACCTTAGAAGTGCGTGTTTGTTATGGAATTTCTTCTTTTTATACACAATCACAGTATGTCATTATTGACCTTAAGCAAGACAGCGGTGATATTAAAAGAAAAAGAAATAATGCCAAACACCTACTTGAGCCTGGTGCTATTCAAAACACTTTGTATGTTATTATCTCATTGAATCCTTGCAATAACTCAACAAATAGATATTCCAATTTTTCTCATTTTGCACATGATATTGAGGAATGTACCCAAGTTCATGCAACTGTGGAACCAGGGTTTGAGCATAGGTTGTCTGGTTGCAGAGCCCCTTTTTAACAACCATATACCAACTCTATTAATGATGTGGTTTTCTTCTTAAAGGGCTCAGGGTTGTACCCAAGTTCGTGAAGCTGTGAAGCCAGGGTTTGAGCATGGGTAGTCTGGTTGCAGAGCCCTTTTTTTTAAAATTAATTAATTAATTTTTTAATTATGTTATGTTAATCACCATACATTACATCATTAGTTTTTCATGTAGTGTTCCATGATTCATTGTTTGCGTATAACACCCAGTGCTCCATTCAATATATGCCCTCTTTAATACCCATCACCAGGCTAACACATCCCTCCACCCCGCTCCCGTCTAGAACCCTCAGTTTGTTTCTCAGAGTCCATAGTCTCTCGTGGTTCCTCTCCCCCTCCAATTCCCCCCCTTTATTTTTCCCGTCTTACTATCTTTTTTTTTTAACATATAATGTATTATTTGTTTCAGAGGTACAGATCTGTGATTCATCAGTCTTACACAATTCACAGCACTTACCATAGCACATATCCTCCCCAATATCTATCCCCCAGCCACCCCATCCCTCCCACTCCCCACCACGTGGATGACACTAGAAGGTATTATGCAAAGCAAAATAAGTCAATCAGAGAAAGACATGTATCATATGATCTCACTGATATGAGGAATTCTTAATCTCAGGAAACAAACTGAGGGTTGCTGTAGCCCTTTTTTAACAACCATATACCAACTCTATTAATGATATGGTTTTCTTCTTAAAGAGCTCAAGATTGGAAGAGAAACATCATAAACCATGAGAAAAGTGGTGTGATAAAAAGAAAAGACAAAGGGGAGACTGGGTGGCTCAGTCAGTTAAGCGTCTGACTCTTGGTTTCTGCTCAGGTCATGATCTCAGGGTCCTGGGATGAGCCCTGAGTCTGGCTCCCTGCTCAGTGGGGAATCTGCTTCTCTCCTTTTCCCCGTCCCTCTACCCTTTCTCTCTCTCTCTCCCTCTCTCTCAAATAAATAAATATATCTTAAAATGAAAAGAATTATTAAAAAAGAAGACAAAGTATGAAACTGTTTACTGGAGCTGGGGAAAGCATCAAAGAGAGATAGTATAGTGAGCTTTGAGGAGTGATAAGGAGTTTCCTAGGTGGAGGACAGAAACAAAGACTTGAGGATTAAAGGAGGCAGAATTTCAATAATCAGTCTCGTTTATGAGTTAGCTTCTATTAGTTTCGTAATTTCCATCCATACTCTTTCTTGCAGATACAGTTTGAGCATTTTGGAACCAAACCTTAACCTGTGTTTATTTGTAATTAAACATGTAGGTCACTATGCACATCATTATGGGATAGCCAATGTAGTAATAGAAGACAGTGAACACATAGTGTTTTTTTTTTTTAAAGATTATTTATTTATTATTTATTTGACACAGGGAGAGAGAGGACAAGTAGGCAGAGCAGTGGGCAGAGGGAGAGGGAGAAGCAGGCTTCCCGCTGAGCAGGGAGCCCAATGCAGGGCTCAATCCCGGGACCCCTAGTGTTAAAGATAGTTAATTAAAAGTATAGTCACTTTGGCTACCTGTTTTCAGAAGTTGAGATGTGGGTCATATTGTCCATTGGCCTTATGACTATCCATTGTTGGGCTATTCTTGAGGAATGGCCTTAGTGCACGTGAAAAGTACTTTATTTTACACCCTTCTTCCCTCTTCAATGTTATCAGCTAAACTCCTACAGCAGGCAGTAAACGAACCTTTTCCACCTCGCCAGGGTAATGATATAGAGCTTTATATACACTTAATGATTTCAGTGTGTTCCATGATGATTGGATTTCAGGTTTGCTTGGCTTCCCACACCTGTAAAGGATTAATCCCAGCACTGTGCCCAGCAATGTCAATCTTTTCATAGGCTGTGCATGTCCATCACTTTCCTCCCCTAGTAAGAGGGTGCCTGCAACTGCTGATTTTCACGATGGTGAAAATCAACATACTTCTTCAAGGTACTGTTTGATGCCAGAGACACGAACAGGATTGAGTACCCTGATGCTTCTTGTCAGCTACAGATACTTGCTAATTTAGCTTAGATTATGTTAGAGGCATGCATATCTCCCAAATATTTGAGCTCTATTGGAGCCATCCTGTAATAAACCTCTAAGAAAGATGCTATTGCTTATCTCTGCAAAATAAGTGACATTGGGGAATGATTGGTTGGTCCAAAGCCTTCTTTTTTCTCTCAATTCAGTTGAAAGTCACTCTAGGTATAATAATGCATCTACTGAAATCTGTCTAAAGAGAAACCACACTTTGTTCCTCCTCACTAGTTTTTATTATATAGTAAGAAAAAATAAAAGTCTGTACTTATTCTCACCTCCAGAAGAATCTGTAACTTTCCTGGCTTCCTCAACAATGGGAAGTTGAGCCTGCTTCTCCCTCTCCCATTCCCCCTGCTTGTGTTCCCTCTCTCACTGTGTCTCTCTGTGTCAAATAAATAAATAAAATCTTTAAAAAAATTAGAATGCTACTAATAAACATAATGCATACATCAGACTTCCGTGGCTTAGGTGACCTTTCATGTATAAAATGCTTATATAATGTAGATGCTATACAAATGTTAGTATTTGTATTTTTCTGACTTCTGTTAGGTGCTCTTTTCACCATATCATTCTGCTCAGTTCTAGCAAAATTTGTCCTCTCAAGCACCTTATAAATTTATAAGTGGTAACTATTTTTTTGTAAAAGGTTATGTTTTGCTTCTTGCTTTGGCTGCCAGGAAGCTCACTATAAAATTTAAAACCCATATTGACTAACTGTTAGAAGCATTATACTTTTTTAACCTGGTTTTATTTTTTTTGACTCATCTTGTATTTTTTTAAAAATCTACTGTTTTATTATTCTGCAGTGAATGTACATTTTTGAACACCACCTCAAATGAGGTTGGAAAAAATTAACAAAACACTAACTATATAATAATAATGATGAAGTCAGAGAAAACTTAAAAGAGAGTACTCTGAATTTTAACTATCTGACTCTTTATGGAGGTAAAACTTTATTTGTTCTTAAGTACAATTTAATTAAAGAATAACAAACATTTATTGAATGCCTATGTGCCTGTGTAAACATTTATTGAATGCCTATGTAATGCAGGGCACCCTGGGTTCACTAAGAATGGAAAAGTAGATTCTTATCAAAAGGTTTATGATCAAATTTAGAAACTCATGCACAGGCATGAAGTTTTAGATGTTAGAAGTTGAACAAGTCTCAGGAATGCACAAAGAGACATAGTACAAGGGCTGGCCATATAATAAATGAGCATTGCTGAGAAATAAAAATGTAAACTCCCAGCTTACCTTCTTCATTCCATTCAAATAATTAGCACCCAAATTCACACTATATTCCTCCCTTTTTCTCTCTGGTAAATTTGGAATAATTAAAGGAAGATATTACTGGAATTATAATAGAAAGAATTAAGTGACATCCCATAGATGTATGAATTTATGTGCATATGTGCATTTACATGGGAATTATGTCCCATAATTTTTTCTTAATGGACCTCAGTTTCCCTCTCTGTCATATGAAATTAAGATCCCTAAAATTGCTTTACACTGTAAGGTGCCTCTCTTCTAGAAGTAGCTTCAAGTCACCACTCTCTGAAGTGATCAATTATGTTTATTCAAAAATAAAATGATTTCACTTTATGCAATAAAGTTACAAAGTTTACAGTAAGTAGATTCTTTTAATGTGTTGAATAATTAGCTATGTTAAGGGACACATTGGTAAATCCTTTTACCAAGTATAAAGAATGCTAGAGACAGAAGCATCCCAAAGTCAGGATGATCCTCTCTGGTTACAGATGAGGCTTAAAGGGGAATTAAGAGAATTGCACAAAGTCAGACTCTAAGTTTCCGAGCTGGTGGTTGAAGGCTTCCAATAGTTACCACGCTATCAGTGCTTCACATAAATCTAGTTTCTAGATAACCGGGTAATAGAAACCTTTTCTACTCACTTCTGGGCAGACTTCATACTAAGAGCTATTTAAGGGACAAAGGCTGTATAGACTAGAGTCCAGTTACAGATAAGAGGGATATTCTATCAGATGTAAGAAGAAAGGATTTTATTACCAGATACTAGGGGGCTTATAAACTAGTTGAAAAGGCTAGAGGAACAAACTTGAGGAAAGGCTTCTAGCAATGACTCCCAGCTCCCAGACTCACCCCACCTCTGCCATAGTCAGTGAAGCTGATCACTGCAACATGAGACCCCATATCCAGAAGCTGAGATCACAGAATTACACTGTTTCTGCCCCAGCCTTGCCTCTCTCCCCTCCATTCCAAAGTCAAATGGAACTAAAATAAGGAATGCTAAATGCAAGGGAGTGTAGATGAGGCAGGGCTTAACTTTCCAGTCTCTACAACAAAGGATGGCTCTTGAGAAGGAGGTCGAAATAGATATTAGGTGAGACAGTTGAGATCAGCTGCCAGAAATCCGAGAGAGTGGTAAAAAAATAGGATTAGATGACCCAAGCCATGTGAGGAACAATGTAAGACAGAGATGACAAATAGATTTCATTTTGCCAGCCAGTTCTAGCTAATTGGCTGCCCAAAACAAAGAATTGAGAAAGATTTGAGAAATGCATCTGGGCCCAGCAGGATAAAGCCCAGTGACTGATGAGTGATGTCTGCCGGGAGTATTGGCATGAAGCGATCAGAGTTGAATTAATGCCACGTAGATCCCATAAGTCAGTTGCTGCCTGACCATTATTCCATGATGCCTTATGGCACTGTTGATGTTGTTCTTGCTGTTGTTTAATTAGATCTTGATTGGCTTCTTTGCAATGTCATAATGACCATGCCTCACTGAAGAAAGCAAACTATCAATTATTCGATGAGTTCATCATCTCCTCACCCCGCATCTTACTTGATACACACTAAATTAGTATCTATTGATTTGATTTTGAAATCTCAGTCATTCCATCAAAAAACATTAATTCAGTGTTAGCTTTGCACAACATAACATCATATGTCATGTTTTCAGGCTTAGTGAGACCGAAGTTTTTAAGGGATCTCTCCAAACCTCCCTTTAAAAAAGAATGTTCTGTTCATGTTTACAGAATCCTAAGAAGTCAGTTTGGAGCAACTTAGATGGCATCCTTGTTTATGGACCATGGCCTCAGTTTATATCTTTGAGCCCATCCAGTTTTTTTATGTTCTTGTCATAAGCTTTTATCTTGAGCTCCTGTGTGTATTTGAGCTGATACTTGTTCATAAAGATAGTTTTGCTCTGAGAGTGTGCAGACATACATCACCTAGAATGGATGTGCTTAGAACTTTGAAATGGGTGTGTGGATTTATTATTTCTGCACAATGTTCTTCTTAAATTCTGCACAGAAAGGCTGCCTATTTCTTGAGAAAAACGCAGGGAAATATTCTGTGTGACTCTGCTTGCTAACTCACATGGCCTGTTCTCAGTAGGGCAAAAACTGAATCATATTTCTAGGAAAAGAAGAAAAAACTGCCCCATTTTTGGTGATTGATAATGACTCTCATTTGATAACTTCCTGAAGAAGACCACATTTAGGGGAGCATTGGTAAGGTTAGAATGAATATTTGTGGCTATGGAATACAAAGATGGGTTTCAACAACACCATCCATTCATTCAGTAAATTACAGTGTATTTATTATTACATACAGTGTGTTTATTATTTTTTATGAACTTACTAGGTCCCATGCTATGGAAATCTCAAGGTGCATCTGGTCATTAGGCGTCTAACAGAAAAATACTATGAAAGGGCAGACATGTAATAAATGAACTCTGCACCCAGCCATTATGAGGCTCCTTGAGGAAAGATGCAGACGCATGCTTCCCTGGCTGAAAAGAAAAACCATTGAGTCAAACAAGAGATTCAAATCCACACCTCACCACGTAACAACTGTAACCTTGGCAAGTCATACAAGTTCAGGGTCCTCATCCTCAGGGACTGTTAGAGTATTAAATCAATAATTAATTTTTTGATCTGGTTTAAAATCATTATGACAGATCAGTAATTCAAAAGCTGTATGAGTCAGGTAAGGAGAAAAGTTATACTTTCTATTATAAATCATTTCTAAATAAGAAATAATCTTACTATTTCTGAACCTCGTATGGTTTTGTATAACTTTTGAACATAAAGTTTTTGATTTAGCAAAATTTACTTCTTGTCAAGATCTCTATTACTAGGTAATACAATTCTGTAGTTTTGAGGGTGATAGCCAGGGAAGAATAAATGTAATAATAACTTCAGAGCTTCCTATTGTGACCCATTGAATTCTTAAGTAACAACATTGCTGTCACTCTATAAAGGACTTTTGAGATGATAATGAAAATGTAATTCTAAATCTGAATAATAAAATTAAATGCCCTTTGCTCTTTGAATAGTTGAATCCATGAGAATGCAGACCTATTATCCCTCCTACCTACCTGGGCTGTAGGTTTGGGGAGGGAGGCAACCACAGACATTTTGAGGAAAAAAAAACAAAAAAAACAAAAAACCTTGAAATAGATTATGGCTGAAATATTTCATACTATAATCCCAATCTCTTCTACTGTGAAGTTTGTCATAGATAAATCATGAAAGCAAAAGTGCCAGTTTTCTTTTCTCCTTATTAAGGAATGTGTTTGCAATGCAGCCAGATTATTCATTAATAATCGTTCATTGGTACCTATTTATAAAGTGCCCGCTCTGTACCAGACACCATGTCACCTACAGGGATATAACAGTTAACAAAGCTATGTTTTTGTTTTTTTTTTAAAGATTTTATTTATTTGACAGAGAGAGACACAGCGAGAGAGGGAACGCAAGCAGGGGGAGTGGGAGAGGGAGAAGCAGGCTCTCCGTGGAGCAGGGAGCCTGATGCAGGGCCCGATCCCAGGACCCTGGGATCATGACCTGAGCTGAAGGCAGACGCTTAACGACTGAGCCACCCAGGCGCCCCAACAAAGCTATGTTTTAATTATTGTTGCTGGAGGAGGGTTGAGTTTGCTTTTTAAAAACTTTATTGTGTATGTTTTTTAAAAGAAGGAAAGCAAATGCTTTCTGACTGCTCCATTTCCAAATCCACTGTGCTATCTTTAACTACTTAAGTAGGCCCAGGTTTTTCTCCTCCCATTTCCTGGCTTTCTTCCATCAGAAAAGTAAATTCATTAGCTCAGTAAAACACAGTGATGCAGGCCCAACACTCAAATGAATAGAATATATTGCTGGTCTGATCTCAGTTACAGTGGAACTTCACTACCTTTAAGCAGAAGTAGATGATGCCTATTTAATAGGTGGTGAGGGTGTTTGTAGGGGAAGACAGAGCAAAGGGGGGTAGTATTTAGTGTTCTCTTAGGCAGGAAACTCCATGACCAGAAGCTGCTAGTTCTTATTTGACTTAAGAAAAAAAATATATCATATGCTTAATCATTTCCAGATGATCAAAAGTTTTCTCCTCAGTATTAATTTAATATTAACTCTCATCACATTTGCAAGGATCTTGGAATAATTCATCAAAACCTTCTTCCAAATTCATTCAGATAGCCAACATTTCCCACATCGATTGTGAATTAGTCAGCTCAGGCAGCTGTAACAAAATATCACAGTCTGGGTGGCTTAAATAACAGACATTTATTTCCTCATAGTTCTGAGGGTGGAGGTCCAAGATCAGGGTGTCTGCACCATCTTGGTTGTGGTGTGAATTATCTTCATGGCTTGTGGATGGCTGCCTTCTCCTGTATCCTCTGTGGGGGCAAGGAGGAAGAAAGAATGCTCCCTGGTCTCTCTTATACAGGAATCCCATCAGATCAGGGCCCCAAGCTCATTTAACCTTAATTACTTCTTTTGAAGCCCTGTCTCTAAATACAGTCACATCGTGGATTAGAGAGCTTCAATATATGAGTTTGGGGGACATAAACATTCAGTCCATGAGTCATAGATTCCCGTATCACCCACAAAAGAGGGTGAGTTTTTGAAATGGAGGACAGAAAGGAAGCAAAAACAACAGAATGGAGTACTAAAGCTGTGTGCCCTGCATATCATGCAAGTGTCTCCTTGAGCATTCCAGCATCATCAAATTGGTTTGCGGGAGTCAAGTCGGTTTTGTAAGTGTCCTGGAGCAGAAGGTTATGATTGCATTAATAACTGCAGAATTTGATTCCGAGGCTATAATCTTATTGGCTTCAACATCACATGCCTCTCTAACTGCTGAGAAAAACGAAGTCTGTGCACCTACAAAGGGAGAAAAGACCCTAATGGCATCACGCTTGCCTGTACGGAACACTGATTGCAGCAACTTGGAGTTAAATTGCCACCAAAAATCTAGTTAGATCTCTCCTCAGTGACTTGGGGATGTTGATTGCAGAATGGCTGTGAGTGGAATGTTTTCCACTATCAAAGAACAGCAGTGGAGATTAAAAGGGATTGCAGGTTTATTCATTCTAGCCAGGACATACAGGCAGAATGAAATATCCACAGCAAAGGGATCAGATCAACCTTTTGGCAAGTTTCTTTTGCTTTCTACTCAACAGTATAACTCAAAGTCAAGAGAAAACGCAAAAGGTGAGAAGGCCAAAGGGCTGAGGTAATGGGAAGTCACACTAGCTAATGGCTGTAGATCTTCCAGGTAAAAAAAGACATTTCCCTGGATATCGCTTTCCCTTACAGAGAATGAATCAGCATTTCCATTGGTGACAGATAGAATCTGCCTCATCCAATTCGTGAAACACATGGGCGGAGAGCCAAGTGAATGACCCCATGGCCAGCTAAGGGATGGCCCCCTAGGGTGGAGGTCACGAAGAGTCTATTCGAATAACATATAAGGTGCTGGAAGTATTTTTAAACCAGTACAGGCATACTTTTCATTCGGGACTTTCAAGGCACTACAAAAACGTGACTGGTTGCTTTGGTATTTACAAAGGATTTTATCCAGTGACCCAAATCTCAGCCTCTCTCGGTCTTCCAAGCAACCAGAATCATCATACATTATTTGGGAGAGCTGTGAGGAATAATAGGGAAAACGCCAGGTTTATAAGAAGACATGTGCTTAAAACCATCATTGACACCTACTAACTGTGTGACCCATGGAGAATCACTCTCCCTTCTGGCCTTTAATTCTTACCATGCCGAGGGGTCGTGGGGATTTAATGAGATGATGTAGTTAAAGGGCCTCACACACTGCCCTGGAGTCTATTCTGTAAGGCCCATACTTCCTTCCTGTCAGAAAAGGGATAGCAGACAAATTGACACTAAGATGTTAATACTTTATATATTACCACTCTCAGGAATATTTACTTTTATTAAAAAAAAGGGGGGGGGGCACCTGGGTGGCTCAGTAGTTAAGCATCTGCCTTCGGGTCAGGTCATGATCCCAGGGTCCTGGGATTGAGCCCCACATCAGGCTCCCTGCTCCATGGGGAGCCTGCTTCTCCCTCTCCCACTCCCCCTGCTTGTGTTCCCTCTCTCGCTGTCTCTCTCTGTCAAATAAATAAATAAAAAATCTTTAAAAAAAAAAAAAAAGATGACTTGGGTGAAAACAAAGTGAATCATCTCCAGTACTTGAATCAAACAATAGTGATGCTGATATTATTGAGAAGGAGACCATAAGGTTTTCCCAATTCCACTCAAATAATATGCACCCTCTTCTCCTAGGGGAACTCCCAGGCCTGTGTCCCAAAGAAGCCACATCCTGACCTGTGTGTTTAGGCAAAACTGCACAAGGCAGAAAGGCTGTTTCCTACGGACTGTAATTCCTTTCCTTGGTAGCCACCATGTTGCAGAAGGAGAGTGAAGATTCTCCCTCCAGCCTGGGGGTTGGGGGGTGGGATGGGTGGGTGCCATCCCCCATCTTTGGGATAGGAGAGCCCCCTCAGAGGAGAGCAGCAGAGATGACAGCCGAGCACTGGACCCTGCCAAGTCCAGCCCATTATTTGACTCAGGGAACCACGGGCTTAATTAATTGAAAAATAAAGGTTATTGTCAAAGCAAACTAGAATTGAAGGACCTTGGTCAATACTTACTGAATTTCACTTTCCTGGGCTTTTTAGCCTTCCAATATTGCATTGAATCGCACTCTCTTTCACTTAATGACCTGTTCCTGAGATAAGTTCAGATTTAACCAGTAACTTAGCAATATTGCAATAAACAAGATCCATTTCTGGAGCAAGAAAGTGAACTGTCTGTTGCTTTTGGAATTCTGCTGTTGCCTCAGAAACAAGAGTTACTTTCTTCTTCTTCATTTTTATGTTTATCCTTCTTTAACACATGTTTAATGGCACTTGCTGTCCTGCCTCATTCGCTTCTCACAACAACCCTGGAAAAGGGAGAAGTTGAGGGTTTGTTATCCTGTTTTCACAAATACGTAAACTGATGCTCAGAGAGATTGCAAAGGGCAACTCTATTGATCAGTGCTTGAGAGCATTTCCCACCAGGCTGAGTCTCTTCGGATCAAATCCAGGGGGCTGCAGGCAGGGATTTGACAAGGAGCAAATCAGATTATGAGATGCTGGCTGCGTATCTGGCATGCACTCAGTGTTCAGTACACACTAGCCTTTATCAACATCACTGGTCGATTATTGCCATTGTGATTATTTCTCCCCATCCCAGGGGGAATCAGCATAAAGCTAAGAAACACTCGAGCCTTTTGAGGCTTGTCTGTATTGATGCTGTTTTTATCATCAGTAATAATCATTTCTTACATTCCTGTGGAGAGCAGGAGTCTAGGTACTGAGAGGATGAAATGATAAAAGATCAGCTCAAGTCCTCAAGGTACCATTCTCCAGCAGGGGGTTGTGTTGCAAGGGTGACCAGGGAGGTCTTAATTCCCAGGAGTAGCGCTTAGAGCAGCATGAGTGAGAAATCTTCGAGGAGAGGTGATAACAGAGGACAGGGACTTTGAACTGATCCCAGGAGACCAAGGGCCGCAGAGGGATGTGGAGAAGATGCTGCATAGCCCTGAGGGAGGCTCAGAGAGGAGGCCGGGAGTGGTTCTCGGCATCACGGTGGATAAGGTGAAGTCGAAGCAGGCCCACCCCTCCGGACTTTTCTCCAGTGCAGCTGGAGACAATCCTAGTTGTACATGTCACAAATTCTGGGGAACACCAAACCAAAGTTTCTCTTGGTAATGGGGAAACGTGGATTGCTTTGGATTAGGTATCTGGCACTAATTCACAGAGAGGAATTGAACTTAATAAGAATGTTAGATGAATGTTCGCGCCCACAGAGACACAGTCACTGACATACAATAGGCGTTTAATAAACACCTGAAAGGAAGAGGGAATGAAAGCTAGAAAGAAGAGTGAGGGAAGCTGGAAGTATCCCCCTGCTCTAAGTCAGTCAGCCCATGTTGCTGTGCCGAGATTCTGAGGTTGTCATTTCTACTCTCAGGTAGAGCACCAGCTGGACTGACAGCGATATTCCACTGCGCTCAGACTGATGCCCACAGTCCTGATCATGACCCACAAGGCCCCGTGTGAACTAACTTAGGTCAGCCTTTCCTACCTCATCTCCTACCTCCTTTGCTCACTACCCTTCTCTCTGTATTTCGGAACTCCCAAGTTCATTCTCACCTTGGGTCATTGGCAGCGCCTGGGAAGCTCTTTCCCTGTGTCTGCACGTGGCTTCTGGTCCTTAAGGTCAGAGTTGAATTTTCATCTCAGAAGAGCCACCTGGACCACCCAATCATAAGCAGAATCCTCCAGTCACTATGGGCTTCAAAGCACTTTTTATGACCCCCAAGGTGTCCTGGTCATCTGTTTCCTTTTTCATGTGTTTCCCTCTATACCACCACCACTGGCCTATAAGACATCTCAGGGGAGGATCCTTGCTGGCCTTGTTCACAGCTATGTCCGAAATCCCTAAACAGTTTGCCATGTAGAAATTGCTCAGCAAATATTTGTTTAATGTACAGATGGATACCATCAACAGGACTCTCCTCCCCACCTTTGTCCTCTTCCTCATCTCTCAATTTTTTTTTAATTTTTCTCTCTCTAAACCACACTTGATTTGAGTATCTCTAAGGAATTCTCTTTTTAAAAAGAGGCTGCCCATCTCTCCTGTGTCATTTCTTCACCTGATCTCATGCCCCCAAATCTAACGCCATCGTATATAAAACCCTGTGATCTCAGGCTGCCTTGACTGTGGCAGTGGAAACATGTCGGGGAGGCCCAGAGGGCCCGTCCATTTTAAGAGCCCATCTGAGATTTAGAGGAGAAAGGATTCTTTTTTTGGCAACCAGTCTGAGAATTAGGTTATATTCTAAATTAAGTAGGGCAGAATTTTTCATATATGGCCCAGTTCTGTACTTAGAACCACCATGCGCGTACATCGCCCTCCCCCCACCCACGCACACACAATCTTTAAGGATTCAAATTAGTTGGGTTTCACATAATGGCATACACATTTGTTTGCATAAGGCTTTGATGTTAATAAAGTGCTTTCACGGATAGTAACACTTCTTATACCTAGAAGGAGGCAGGAAAGTTGAAAATATCTCCATTTGACAGATGTGGAAAGGAAGGCCCAAAGAGGTTTGTGATAACAGCGAAGGTTATACTGCTAGATTGTAATCCTGGCACCTCATCTGGATTCAGCTGTGGGAGTTTCTGGAGAATCATTTAATTGAATCATTTAATTCCTCTCTGGAAAATGAAGGGGTTGATTGATCTCCAAGGCAGTGTTTCTCGAACATCAACATGTCAGCAGATCACCTGGGGTTCTTGTTAAATTGCAGTCCCAACGCAGTAGGTCTGGACAGGGCTTGCTACTCTGCATCTGTCACAATTATTAACAGCTCCCAAGTAATGCCCAAGTTACTGGTTCATGGACCACACGCCAAAGAATAAGGCATTAGGACTAAATGGAATTTTGATGGACTAAGATTCCCTGACATTCCCAGGCACATGGTAGAATTGGAGAAACACAGCTCTAAAGCACTACAACTCTGAGTCTAAGACGTTCCTCCCAGATGCATCTCTATTTGGATTGTGATCTTCCAGGAAGTCACTTGGTCTGACAGAGCTGGTTCAAGTGAGAAAGAGTTTAGTGAGGAAGCGGGTATTTGGCAAACAAAGGCTTCAAAAATGGAATTTTGATTGCCCCAGAAGTAGGTAGAATTTTTACATATGAGTAAGTGACTAGATATTGTACCCACATCCTTCTGGCTTATCTTTATCTTGGTTTATTTTGGGATGAAGGCAGAGGAAGAGTTATCTGGCAGTAGGTAAGTGGCCTAAGGCATAGACAGCCTCCTGTTTTTCCTAGAGCCATGCAAAGCTTGGGGGAAGCACCGAGGCTAACCTGCAGACTTCTTTGTCTCAGCCAGAGTAAGTGTAGAGCATTGTCACAGTGAACAAGACTTTGTGGATTTGCATTTGAAAAGAACATTGTCTGGGCTAATAAAGAGAGAATAAATCACTGTATTTGAGTTATTTCATCATCTAGTGAAACACAAGTAGATTTTCCATTATGCCTTATTTGGACCTGAATCCTCAGTCATTCAGGAATGTCTCATTGTCCACTAGACACAGTGAATGAAATGGACGGAGCTCCTTCCGAGTGGCAGATCAGTCCTTGGTCTAAGGAAATGGAGTTGAAGTCACGTTCAAGTTTTGTCTGTTGAACTCGACAAGATCACAGCCTGGATCAGCATAGACATGGAGCTGTTCCTCCAGATTGCACGGAGTGGCCAAAGGGCCCCTTGCAGGTCCACCACAGTTGAGAAAGATGGAGAATGTTAGATATAGGGTTGGACTGGGGGCCATGATGGTCTGTCTACACACAGGAATGGAGTTGCGTGCTGTACCTCTTTTCACACATTTGATCTTAACTGCCAATGAGTTAGGTCTGATTATTTCCATTTTATAGAACACGGAGGGAACTAAGTCTCAGGTGAAGCAACTGGCCAAGGCATCCCATGGTTCTTTGGATTTACCTTGTTAATTCATTCCTTATTACAGTTACCAGAATCAACACTTTCATCCTTCTCTCTGACATCAGTACTCTTCCTACCACTCCCAAGAATATACCCTTTTCATATTTCATCCTAGGCTGGGCTGCTGTGCAAAATCACCGTAATTTGAGAGAACTGGGGAAACAGTGCCTAGTTGAGCTTGTATAGGACCTGCATGCCTTGCCCTTCTTATAGAGCTGATTCTGTCTCTTACACAGGCTGTGGAATCAGACACCTAGGGTTCAAATGCCAGCTTTGTAGCTTATTCATTGTATGGTCATTAACAATTTACTTTTCTTCTCTGGGCTCAGTTTTCTCCTCCATGAATGGGATTAATAATCTATCTTGGGACCATTAGGGGGACTAAATGTAAAGTGCATGGAAGAGTCCCTGGCCCATAATGAGCAGTCAGCAACAGAATGAGCATTTAACAAAGAGTCTGTAGTAGGCTGCAAATAAGTTGTAATAAATTGCAGAGCAGGGATTGAACCTCAGCTCTTAATCACTAAAATATTGCGTCTGCCATAAATGGTAGTTCTGGATATTAATAGATGCTCAACATCCATAAGAAAAGACTAAAGCATTGCAGGGTATACACTAGTGTGCATATACACTGATGCTTTCTGAGAGCATTTGTGGCTGAGGCTCCACAAACCAATATCTGGGCAGCCTCTTGTCTTCTGAAGAACAGGGACTAGTATAACACCACAGAATTTATCACCAAATATATTTAATTGGTTCTACTTTAAAGGAAATGTAATAATAAATGCCAGCATAAAGTGACTGAATAGTTATAAGTTGAATCCAAAAAAAATAAAGGCAGTGCCTATATTGATATATTCTACACGTGTAGTTAGGGATTTTATTATTTTCCTAGATGAATTTCTTTTTTTTTTTAAGATTTTATTTATTTTTATTTGTGAGAGAGAGTGTGTGGCAGGCAGAGGGAGAAGCAGGCTCCCTGCTGAGCAGGGAACCCAATGCGGGACTCGATCCCAGGACCCTGGGATCATGACCTGAGCCAAAGGCAGACGCTTAACTCACTGAGCCACCCAGGCGTCCCTATTTTCCTAGATGAATTTCTTAATCAAGCACATTGATCCTAATTTGTGGTTGAAATCAACAACCTTGGGCAAAATACATAAGTTCCTGAGGGAGAATTAAACAGCAGGGATTCGCATTCATTATGGACTCGCCATCACTTGGAACAAGTTATTCAACCCTGTCTAATCTCAGTTTCATTATCTGATCACTGTGGATACTAACAGCCCTACCTCATAGAGGTATGTATGGTGCGGACAAACAGAAACATCCTGTGCTTCCCATGCTTTCCATAAAGGGGTAAGCGTTAGAATTGCTTGTGACTCTATTAGCCTTAGGTATGCTTAGGGAATGCGATATTGCAAAGGGTTTGATTTGAAGACTGGACTATTAAGACTTTACTAGCTCAGAGCCCAGGATGGAGTTCTTTCAGTTTCATGAATCCCAGCTGCTTTATCTGGAGGATAAAAGTAGTTTAGCCAGTCTTACAGGTTGGTGAGGAAGGGGTCACGAGATGGCATTTATCACGTGGCTTGTCCAACATCCAAAACAAAACCCTTAATTCTCTCCCTACTCCCCTACCCCTGCAGCAGTGACCAAGGACTGCAGTGAGGGGAGTAAAGTGGGGAGCCAAACCCAGGCATGACTCACCTCTGCCTGAGTATCCACATGTTTGCCCCCTCTTCTCGTGACGTCTCTTCTTCAATACAACTTCTTCCATGAAACTTTGACCCATTATTGCTATAGTGGGTGATGGGGAAACAGCAGTCTTCAAACCCTACTTGCTTTCTTCACAGCACTTGTTACTATAGGACACCATGTTGTATTATGATTTCCCTATGCTAGTTCTTCCCCTGCTAGAATGTAACCTCCATGGAGCCAGGATCCCTGCTTGTTTTGCTCACTCTCTTTCCTCAGTGTCTAAAGCAATACTTGGCACAAAATAGGCCCTCCACACATACATTTTGTTGTTGTTTTCAAATCTGCCTGGGGTCAGATCTGTGTGGACCAAAATAATTCTGGGCTGAAGTCACCAGAGAAATGGCCAAATGTGAATGTTTCAAATGAAGCACAAAAGATCACTATAGTTTTTTTTCTCATATTTTTATATACTGGACAAATAATAAAATCGTCCTGCCTCCTTGTCTGGAACATTTATTCATTCCTGTTTTGTCAGTAAGCTCTGTTTCAAAACTAATAACAATGACATTTTAAATACAAGAATACATAACATTCTTTAAAATAGTTAACCTTTCCTTGTGACATTTCATTGGACGTCTAATTAGCAGTAACATTTTGTTGTTTGCCATCTTAAACGAACAGGTCCTTAAGCCTCAAAAAAAAAACTACCTCACTTTAAATCATCAATCTTCATAATGAGAGAATTTCTGTCTTTTAAAATTCCTCTCCTTTTGTCCTTCTTTCTCCATTCCTTTGACATCAGAATGTTCCATTTGCAACTTTCAGTCTGTGCTAGACTTTCTACTGAGAATATCTCTCTTTTAGAACTTTTGCTTTCAGGTAGTTTTTTGGGCCAATTAGGAAAAGTTCATCGAATTTCTACTTTCATATAGTCAAGGACAAAACTTTGGCAACCAGTCAAGCAAAGCAGAAATAAGTTCATTACCAAGACAGAAAAAACATTTTCTTGGTATCATACTCACTTTTATTTTATTTTACTAAGAATCTTCCTTTTGAGAAACGATGTTTTTATTATACATGTTGAATTAGATACATATTATACATATGAATTAGAGAGCATGCAAATAGTTAAAATACTCAAACATTTATTTAGTTCTTTTAGGCTCTCGTATCTAGTCCTTGCAAACCAACTCTACATAGGGAAAGGAGAAATCCAATAATTATGTTTTATTTTAATTTTAAAGGCATTAGTTCATGTAATTTCACAATAATCCTATAGCATAGCACTTTATTTCCTATTTTAAAAGGGGATGGAATGAGGCCACAGTGGTTGAGAAACCTGCTCAATGTTACCAGTCATTAAAGGCTTGGTATTAGAGTCCAGTGTGTCCATCTCTAAGCCATGTTCTTTCCACTGTCTTGCCCTGCCTTCCTACAGCAGGGATTCAGTGGATGTCCACATTTTCTCCTAATGATTAGTCTTTGGTGGAAACAGAACAACATGCACAACAGTAGGCCAAAGGCTGATGAAAGAAATAATGATGAGAACAATCCTCTGGATGGACAGTTGCATCCTGGATAAAGTATTTGCTTAAAAGGAAGTCTCAACTAGGTGATAATCTGGAGAAGTTATTTTCTAAGACATTTGATTCTCCTAAAAAAATGAGCAACAACCTGAACATCCTTTATAGGAACTGTCTACTTAAGAAATTTATTTCATAAATTTTATATCTCAAAGGTATAAAAACAAAGATCTGAAGAAAATACTTATCCCATTAATTTCATCAGTCTCTGAGCATGAAAAGCACATCATATTCCTGTTTTTCACCTAAAAATAAAAGTGAAAGTGAATCACGTTCTCAATTTTCAATGTACTTTTTGTGATTTTTTTTGTGCCTGGCACGTTGTAAGATGTTGGGAGCACCTAGATGTTTGAGATGTGGCCATTTCCCTCAAGATGCTCACAGGCTGTTGGGGAGTCAGTTATAAGAATAGATAAGTGCAAAACAGTTAAGTGACAATTGAAATACTTGGTCATTATAGAAGTACTGAACTATGGCACCTCATTCAAACTGGGAAGGATAAGGAGGCTTCCTAGAGGAAATGATAATGGAGCTTTGCTTTGAGGGACAAATGAAAAATCACTGACTGAAAGTAGGAACAGAAGGACATTTTGGGTGGAGAACATTGTAAATCCAGAGGCCCATCATTGTAAAATAGTTGGTGGATGCAGTTGGTGATCTCCATAAAGTGCAAGTCAGGCAGTTGTAAGAAACACATCTAACAGTGGAATGATAAAGGCAGTTTTGCATCTTCATGGAAAAGCATTGCTTCGGGGTTTACATAGGAGGAGACTAAAGCTAGAAACAGGGAGGTAGGTTAGGGTACAATAGCAGGAGTTCAGACATTGATAAAAGCCTGAACCAGACTAGTGGTCATCGATGGGCTGTTAAGAACTGATGGAGACAGTAAGCAACAGATTCTGTCATTATTTCAGAGATAGAATTAGGAGCATTTTATGGTCAGTTGAAAAGTGAGGTTGAGGATGGTCAAAGATGACTCCATATTTATGTGTGATGGTGAGACAGTGGTGCATTTAATTCGGGTAAGAAGAAAAGATGTGTATGCTGTTTAGTGGAGAAGATGCTAGGTTCCAATGTTAACACCTAGCAGTGAGGGAAGCATGGAAAATCTGTGAGGATCCGCCCAGCAGACTGTTAGAAGGACAAGTTTCAGCATGGAAATGGCAAATAAGAACATGGAGTTTGGAAGTGATCCCTCCAAGAAATGTGCAGAGTGATGTCAAGGATGACATAATGCATCAAAGCAGTTTTTAAGGGAGAGGAAGTGTAAGAAGGGATGGTGAGAGATTTAGAGTGAGACATAAGAAACCTTAGATTCCAGAATTTCCACAGTGTCAAATGCAATAGAAAAATTCAATAGGTGATCTTCAAATGATTTATCGTATTTGCAGATTAGGAGATAGTAGATGAATATGTAAAGAACAGTTTTGCTAGATGGGTAGGGGGTAAAATCATTTTTCATTGATTAAATGGTAAATGGGCAATGAGAAATTGGAGAAGTAAGAATAAAATAATATTTCAACAAATTTCCACCTGAAGATTAGGAGAAGGATTTGAAGTTCAGCTCTAAGGGCAGGGGTTATCAGAGGCATGATGTCTTTTGTTTATTTTGAGACTGAACTAAGCCAAATGTCAGTAAAGACAGGCAATAGAAATAATGTTCTGCAAAATTGGAGGATATAGGAGAGAGATTTTGTTTCTTTGTTTTGTTTTGTTCCTACGATGAAATGTGAGGTTCCAGAAATCTTGGTAGAAAGGCTTTGATGGGAAGCAAGTCGGAGAAGTTAATGACTGTGAGGAATTTGGTCTGGGGAAGAGTTTAGACCTGGCTGTGTGATAAAAGGCTGGGAGGGCCTAGTTCTGTGCCCAGTGACTAAAGATAGCAGGAGAAAGAGACATGGAAGCATCTTCTTTTAAAGTGGTCACTTAAAGAGGTCATCATTTTGGTGCCTCAGCAGATGGAAGACACAGAACAGTGGCAAAGACAAATAAACTTTAACGGTATCAGTGGCAAGCTGTGTATTTAGTGGTGACAAACACAGTGGTAGAAACACTGGCAGGATTGGATTTGGCTTCATGAAATATGACTGACCTCTGAGCCAGCCAACACCTGAAGTCAACACATGGACTTTCATTGGCTCCTCCTTGCCTCATTTCTCCTGATTCAACACCAATCTGTAATTGAGCAGTGAACTCATACTGAAAAATGCATTAGTAAAATCTTTTGTATGAGAAAAATCTAGGGAGCATTCAACTTAAGCACATCAAAAGCTCCATTTAATATTCAAGGTGACATTTGCATGAGTTCTGTCTCTTTGGAATTTAAAGATGTGTATTTATGAGAAAGCCTATTCATTCTTGGTTAGCTGTTTCTTTTGTTGTGACTTAAAATTGAAAGCCACTGAACAGAATGCAGTTACCTGTTCTAATTTTTAAAAAATCTTTGCATAATATCTTTGATAAAAAGAAAAAAAAATAGGGGCGCCTGGGTGGCTCAGTTGGTTAAGCGACTGCCTTCGGCTCAGGTCATGATCCTGGAGTCCCAGGATAGAGTCCCGCATCGGGCTCCCTGCTCGGCGGGGAGCCTGCTTCTCCCTCTGACCCTCCCCCCTCTCGTGTGCTCTCTGTCTCTCTCATTCGCTCTGTCTCAAATAAATAAATAAAATCTTAAAAAAAAAAAAAAAGAAAGAAAAAAAATAGAATTATTTATCTTAAAAAACATTATGGTTAAGACTGTGAATTGAATAAAGATTAAACCTATGTCTTAGCTTTATTAATTGACATAAATAATTGTGGCTTAGTTATTCATCTATGAGATACCTTGGCCAGACTGAAAGCTAGGCTGTAGACAGTGAAGAGTCTCACTGGGTGAAATTCTAACTTTTACTCAAAATCAAGGCCATATGACAATTTTCTAAAGTCTAAAAAATTTGAAAAGGCTTTGGTACTCCCCCCCTTCCATACTGAAAATCAATTCTAAATGATAAAATAAAGGCAAGAATGTTGAATGGCATTCTGATTTTTCTATGGTGATTAAATAAAAGCTTTTTTTTTTCTAATTTTGAATATTAAACTCTTCATAAAAACTCTTTAGGGTCACCTTTTGCTAGTGCCTTGATCATGTGCTTATGAGATGATCCCGCACTGAGTAAAGACCTTCCCTACAAGTCATGCAAATGGCTATGCTCTCTAGGCGGGGGTTTCAGCACCAAGTTAGCCCTTGCCTCAAGAAAGGCTTTCTCCCTTTTTTTGTGGTGCCAAAGCTATGCAGCAGAGTAAAGCAGACATCAAGAAAAGGACACCATTTTTCTTCAGCTGATAGATTAGTCCACTGATACATCTGTCTGAGATCATGCCTAGATACTGCTGAGGTCCCAGAGTAGCCCCAGGGAAGACTCGCCAGAATAACTATTATTCATGTTTGTGATGTGCACTCTGTCTTTAATAACTGTGGCTTTATTACTAGCTATTTTTCAGGTATCAGCCTTGGGCTAAATTTTATTTTAACTGTTTTGCTTGGCCTTGGTGGGAAGTAGTGAAGGATTAAAACAAAACAAAAACAAACAAGAAAACAAAAGACACACTTTTCCCTCCAATTGTTTATGGACTAGTTCAGGTCAGAATCATATGCAAATAATATGAGAGAATAAAGAGATGAGTGGATATAGGTAGGGTATGGGCAATATTGGGGGGTGCCTGGCTGACTCAGTCAGAGGAGCATGCGACTCTTGATCTCTGGGTTGTGAGTTTGAGCCCCACATTGGGTGTAGAGATTACTAAAAAAATAAATTTAAGAAAAAAAGATATGGCAATACTGTATGCAATCTGAGTACTGACATTATAAACCTCTACCATGTAGACTGGAATTTCAGGATTGTTTTTGTTCATACCTATTAGAGCATTGGACTTGGAGTAAGTGTTTAATAAATATTTATTGAAGGAGTGAAGATTATTATTAAATGTCTTTATGAGTGATGAAATCTTTAGGACATGACTTTAAAAAAGAAATCTATGTAATCTCAGAATCTGGCACACAAAAGATCCTGGAGGAATGTTTATGAAATGAATGAAGCATTGGAACAATCCTATTCCTTCCTACACTGTGATTGTGTTAGATAACCCTACCTGAGTTGGAGAGGTAGATATTTGTCTGGATAGAAAGAACCAATTTTCGATACTGTTACAGGCTCAGGATCAACTTATCTTAAAAACATGTCTAGTACAGACACTGGCACCTCGCAGGTTTTCAAGCAATGGTACTAATGATGATGAGGATCACCATACCTTATAATCTTCTGATAGAAGAGAATGAGACACCAAAGGGAAAGGTTCTGCCCAAGATAAAGTTGATCCTTACAATGACAATTAATCCTTCTATGAGGTGAAAATCATTAACCCCAATTTATAGATAAGAAAACCATATCCTATGTATTATCAAGGACCTTGCAAGCAAGAAACTTAAGCTTTTGTATTCCAGTTTTCAGGAATATATATGGGAATCATAGCAGCTACCTCATTAGGGTTCTTTTTTTTTAAAGATTTTATTTACTATTTGAGAGAGAGAAAGAACATGAGCAGCGGAGAGGGGCAGAGAGAGAGGGAGAAGCAGACTCCCTGCTGAGCAGGGATCCCGATGCGGGGCTCATCCCAGGACCCTGAGATCATGAACTGAGCTGAAGGCAGACACTTAACCAACCATCTGAGCCACCCCCGTGTCCTCCTCATTAGGGTTCTTATATAAATGAACAGTTCCATGTCCACTGTAGACACACACAAGTAAATTGTTGTTGGTGCTCATTAAGAGGTGGGGATGATGATGTTGGTACAACTGATGAGCAAGCAGTGACTAGGAGGGTATGGCTGGCTTATGGAATGTTTGGCTAGCTGTGGCAGGAGGGGAATGGGGAATATTGGGTGATTCAGGATGAAAAAATTCTTTGGAAACCACAGAAAGGAGTTTTGAGTCATGAGAGCTTCCTTAGGAGCATCGGCTAAGAAAATCTGTGTGGAATATCTATTTGTTTCTCAAATATCGGGCAGCTCCTAAAGGATGTTATGCAGAGGTAACATGATAAGGTTGTTTTGTTGACATTCCCTTGAAAGCAGTGTAGAGTGGGAGGAGGGACTTGGACTCCTAAATAAAGGAGTAGAGTAGGGATAAAGATACCTTGATAGACTTTTAAGAGGTAAGATGGACATGATGCAGAGTTGAGTGGGAGCTAAGAGGGTTGTATTATAAATGTCTATTTAATTTTATTTCTCTCCCACTGGAACATGAGATTTGATCCAATAATTACATTCAGTCCTTACTGGGCATTTAATAAATACTGGTTGAATTAGCTAGGTTCTACTCTGTGTAGATAACTGTTCCAAGTATAGCAAGGACTACTTGGACTATGAGGCTTTCTCTAAATTCCAGTGATACGGATCCAAAATTTTTAAAAGCAAAGCTTATATTTTGCCATATTGATTAAACATATAATGACCTGGGAAATTTTTTTTCTGATTTGTTTATTAATTTATGCTATAGCAAAATTTTTAAAAATTCATTTATGTGAAAGTCTTAGAAAGCTGAAAATTAAATCTGCACTTGAGCATGTTTTGACAGGTCAGCTTTGATAAAAAATAAATAAATAAAATGTGATGAAATTGGAACTGTCTTGAAAAATCTGTATTTTCCAAACATAAGATAATGTAATCTTATAGGTTTTACATAGTTTTAAGTGTGACACCAAAATGCCATTAATGAGAGCACATGCTGAATTTGAACATATTTTATGACTCTTATTATTCTTCTCTGTGTCCAAGTACACACACACACACACAATTCTTAGTTTTTGTTTTAATACTTTTTTCTGTTGTTCCCTAGAATTGAATGAGTTATTCCCTTGTAAATAAATCATGTTTTCAATTATTTTTTTTTAAAGATTTTATTTATTCATTCAAGACACACACAGAGAGAGAGAGAGAGAGAGCACGAGCAGGGGGAGAGGCAGAGGGAGTAGCAGGCTCCCCACTGAGCCAGGAGCTGGACATGGGGCTCGATCCCAGGACCCTGGGATCATGACCAGAGCCGAAGGCAGATGCTTAACCATCTGAGCCACCCAGGCGCCCCTCATGTTTTCAATTATTAAGAAGCCCTAGAAACAATAGATATTTTAATGTAACACTGTTTAGAATAATAGCTTAAAAATATATGCTGCTGTATTGTTTTTTAGCTTTAAAAATACCCTTTTAAAATATAGATAACCGTGGCATTTTCTATGGCACCAAAACTGCCCAGTTGTACACAACTTGATATTAGGACATTCTTACTAAATCCCACACATTTTAATTTAAACTCTAATAAATACTGAAAACAAACAGCTAGAATTCAGTCTCAAATCCTCCTCCAGAAGTCAAAATGCTAGCAAGAAATATTTTTGCCTTCACTTTTTTTCTTTCATTAATAAAGCTACTCCACGAGGTGATTAATCAAGGAAAAACATTTTTAGTTTTAACCACCTGTCATCATATTTCAAAGAGCTGCAAATAAAAAACATTATGGTCCTCAAAATATTTAAGGTAGGGATAAATAGCCTCAAATTCTCAATATTGTAGTCCCACCACTTACAGGCACCACCACAGCTGCAAAGAAAACAGCAATTTAAATATTTTATTCCCACACGCTTCTTTCTCCTTTGTTCACTAAAATAATCACTCACTTTCTTGGATAAAGGCCATCTAGCCACAGTCCCAAAATAAAACCAGCAAGACTATCCTAAGAAAAACACAATAAGATTGCATTTTTTATGCTAATTGTTGATTTTATATTTTCTTGTGCTTTGTTTAGAGAGGTGTAAGGACTTATTTTTGGCTCTACAATTATTCCCAATGGCCAAAAGCTACATTATTTCAGCAGGAGAGACTAAGCTGAAAGCATACATTTCATACCATAACAAGAAATCTGGGAGAAACTCTTCTAAGTTCAGTAATTTCCAGGTAGTTCAGTATGTGGGATTGATTCATGTAGAAACTCAGCTACAAAAACTTCAAATGACCCATGGCTGTGCCTTACTTTACAAAATCTCAAAGCACTAAACTCTGAGCTTACAGAATAAATGACTTAAGTGAATTTTATAAATGGATTTTTCACTTTCCCCAGTAAATGGATTTCTCACTTTCCCCAATGTAAAACACAGACCACAATATATTGAGGTACTTTCAGGAATGCAGCTGAAGTTGTCTTGCAAAGTATATAGGTTTAAAATCACCTCTGTTCCCTTTGTGATGAGCAGCAAATCAAAAAGGAAGACAAGCAGATGATGTTATCAACCCATGCATTGTCTAGGCTTTCCATGCCTTCTGCCCCAAAGAGAGGAGGGGAGACAGAACCCCATTGTATTCTTCCTTTACTCTTCTATAGTCCTCACCTCTCAAGCTTCCCTTTCTTCACAAAGTACTGCAAAGGCCCCAAAAGGCCAGGCCTTTCTTATGCAAACACCGTCAGGTGCTGTGTAGGAAAAAGTTAACATACAGTCCCAAGACTACTCTCCATAGAAAGGCCTTCTACAGGGTTGAGCCTTGTTTGGCATCTGGGAACTTGGCAGTAGGAAGAGTTCCCTTTATTCCCTAACTGCTAAGAACGGCTCATTGTTCCTAAACTGTATAAAAATAATGGTTTATAGCAAAGACCTCATTTCCTTCTAAGAGTCTGAAATCTCAGTACATCCAAAACTAGTGTCTACGTGACCTCCTCCCAATTGAATCCCTGGGAGTTGTGTCTTTAATGAGCTTTCCTGGTAGATGACAATTCAGTGCTTTATCACAACTCATTGCTGGGGAAATTAAGTGTGTCCCATATGACACGCTCCTGGATGCTTGCACCTGGTTTCCTCTGGACTTTGCCCAAAGTGCCTTTCCCCTTTGTTAATTGTGTTTTGTATGCTTTTATTGTGATAAATCATAGCCATGAGTACAACTATATGCTGAGTCCTCATCCTCCCAGTGAATCACCAAATCTGGGGGTGTCTTTGGGACTTCCAACACAAGCATCTGTGATATAAAATGTGATTATATAATATATAATAAATTATTCTCTCTTCTATGCATCATAGCATGGTACTAGCTCTGTTCTAATCTAGGATGAACTGAGAAAATAGTCACCAAAATCATTTTTTGTGTTCTGTGGTTCTGATGAGGAGCTCTGGAGGAGAAAGTCTCAAAGTACTATAGATGCCCAAATTGTCCCTAGATCTTCCTTATAGATCAAATTTTAAGAGTATGCACAGCTTTCTTCTCAAAGGAAAAATGACAAAAGAAAGAAAAGTTGTGCTGAGTGGTTTTTGGCCAACACTATTCTGGGCTATGAATATCTTAAAGTATGGTAGGTGTGGATATCATGGACTGAATCCATGCAATAATGCTGGAAAGCAGAAATTACTAACCCAGCTGAAAGGTAAAGGAATAGACTTAAAGCATTTATATATATATTCCCTCTCATACTAGACTATGAGCTACCAGAAAATAGCTCCTTTTTTTCCACATGTGTATTTCCAGTGTCTAGAACAACCCCTGTTATGCAGCGGAATGAATGAATGCATTAATTAAAAAAATTAATTTTGAAGTTTCTACAAGATGATAAGAGGTAGAGCTGGGACTCAAACCCATGACTCTACCCCAAAACCAGTACCTTCCCTTATGCTAGGCCTTTCCCTTATATGAGATATTTTTAACATATCTCTTTACTAATGGGGAAACTTTAGTATAGACACTTGGAAATTGGCCCACGGCCATTCAGTGATTCAAAACTTACTTTGACCCACTGTGTGCCAGAATTGTGCTAGGCCATGGGGTATAGGTTAAAAAAAAATGGCAAGAAAAAAGAAAGTATTATTTTTCAATGTAGCAAAATAAACCCTAATTAAATAAAATGTCTAAGGAGGCAATGGAACTAAAGGATTCTTGGCTACATCATCATATAATTAATATTTAGAAGAAATCATAGGCATCCCAAAGTTTGTCTGACATGAAATTTGTGCTCAGACTCTTGGTACAAACATTCAGAGCACTTCCACTTGGCTTTGTCAACCCAACGTGCTTCTGGGAGTGACAATGGCATGCAGGTTGTCTAAACCAAAGCAGTGACCTAGAAAAAGTATGAAAACATAACATGGACTGTCTCAGGCTTTCAATCAAATCAAGGTAATTAGGCTCAAAGTGCAAAAGCTTTGT
Source organism: Neomonachus schauinslandi (assembly GCF_002201575.2). Taxonomy (NCBI): domain Eukaryota; kingdom Metazoa; phylum Chordata; class Mammalia; order Carnivora; family Phocidae; genus Neomonachus; species Neomonachus schauinslandi. The sequence continues at coordinate 187,266,778 of NC_058404.1, forward strand.
ACCTAGTCATTAGCATTAAATGCCCCAATAATTCAAGACGTACATACTCAAAACTCATTAGGGATGTATTAGGCACTTTAATATATCCTAGAGTCAAATGATTGAAATCTAATATGAGAAAAGAATACGTCATGGGTTAAGCACCTGCTATGTACTAGGAGCTATGCAATGAAAATAAGATACAATCTTTGATCTTGAGGAGGAACATGCAGTTGAGTACAGGAAAAGACACCACAAAACTACAAATAATATTGAATATATTGGAGCTTAATTCAGTGCATCTGTGAACTTTGAAAGAAATTTTTAAAAATGCAGTGTTAAAGCTGAGTGAGTCAGACAGGGCTAGACACTGCTTCTATCCATTCTCTTTACTTCCTCACTAACAGAACACCACTTTTAATTGGGGCAGCAATGTGCCTAGAGAAACTGTGCCATCATCCAGGCTTTCTTGCCATTAGAGATGGTCTTATGACACAATGGCAAACAATAAGCGACAAGTGGTAGTCTACTGGTCTGCTGCATAGAATTTTCAGATGCACTATTGTTTTCCTAGTTAAAAAGGAGGAGGAGGAACTGACTCAGTTGGTACTCACCTTTTCTCGTTCAACCATTCCCTTCTTTCAGACTGCAATGGAGGTGGGATGTCTGGAGGCATAGTGGCCATCTTTAAGCACAAGAAAGCCATAGATTAACACGACAACTGAGATTAGAAGAAGGCTTAAATTGGACGGCCTATTTCTAAACTGTGTTTTATTGAAATAAACACTTATTTGGTTCAGTCACTATGGTCCACATGAAGCTGAAATCTAATGCTAAATCGTACACCGATGGTTGCCTTGCGTGTAATCTTTTGCTTCATTTAAATTGCTATTCTGAGAAGGTTCCCCCCTACAGCCATTTTAGAGTCACTCTTACACATGATGAACTGAGTATCTGTGGGTGTTTTTGTGATGCTTCTCTACAATGAGGAATGTAGACAACATGCCATGCAGAGGATACTGGCAGTTCAATACCCACTGCAGAGATTCTCATTTCCCAAACAGGAGAAAATGACAAGAAAATGAGAGGAGTGGTGTGGAAATTCACAAGCTGACACAACAGTTGGGTTCCTTGAGTGAACTAGTGAACTTTACATTTGCTTCAAATATCACCATGTAGCTGGTCTGCTCATGCTGTTAACTTTGTGCCAGTATGACTGGAAGTGTTTTCTCTTGCAAGTAAATGATAAAATAAAAATGCAACTTGTGACTGTAGGTAAAGACAAATTTTTAACAAACACACCAGGATTTATACATGCAAATTATTCCTGGCCTTTAATGAGATGACCTTGAAAAACTGTTCCTGATTTTGATGACACTGATAGAATCTTTTGATAAATGAACCTTTTGAAATTATCGAAAAAGCCGGTTTATAATCCAAGGATGAAAATCCATCTTCTTACTTTGCATTCACACTCTAAAAAAAAAAAAAATCTTACAAATTCAACTATAGACTATCAAAAACTATACAGTGTTTCTTATCAGAGATAGCTTATATTTTTTACATCAGGAGAATGAAACTTGTCAAATAAATTCTATAAACAATATTTTTGAAGAGAAGTTAACACATTTGAAAGAATTCTATATCATGGTCTCTACAAATCTTACAAGAAACATTTCTAAATTGTTTTCTTGGTTAGTTATTCCATATTTTTTATAATAATAGAGTACTTTAGACTGTTTAAGAAATTTTCCATGTATTTCTATTTAATTTTCATAACTAATACCATTTTTACAGATAAAGAAATTGAAATTTAGAGACATTTCAGTAAGTTTACCAAGGTCCCAAAACTAATAGCAGTCACTAAACTAAGTCTAAAATGTGTCTTCTCCATCCAAGTCTACAGTGTTTTTAACCAATATTCTTTTATTTTCTCACATCCCCTAAAATAATTTTGAGCAATTATGTACACTCCTGCACATTTTAAATTGAAGTCTAGAATGTTTTCATCATAACTTTAATTACCATAGTTCTGGATGTTATAATTCCCAGCATACTGCAAATACAGATATTTTAAAATAAAATGTGTTTTTTTGCTTCTCGGCCTTTTGGCTAAGATCAAGTGTAACAAAATGTGTTTCATCCCTCTTTTAAATGTATGAAGTTGAATCTAACTGCTATGGCAAATTGATACCCATCATTCATCCATTATTTTTCTTAAGAGGTAGGAGTGTTTATCTTTTTTTTCTTTACTTTTTCTAGAGACATTTATCTAAATATGTACTTTTTATGGTTGAAGCCTTTTATTCATCATGCCATCATATTTCTCTGCAAGAAAAACATGTATATGAAATGTAATTTCATTTTGAAAAAAATTTTCTGACTATAGGGATTCAAAAAAATTAATTCTCAGTTTAGTTGATTAACAAGCATTAATAGTATTGATTTAACATAACATAATAATAAAAAATAAAATAAAATAAAATAATTTATTTCAAATTTTAAAAGTAATTAAAACAAAAGAACAAAATTTTCTCAAAGTACTATCTCTTGGTTCATATTTCCATGGAAAACTCACATTAATTACCCGAATAAGAAAGGACTCATCATCAATCATAGTCCTCCTTTACATTCTTATGGGTGTGAGTGATGAAAATTTTGCTCATAAACAGTAATGTCACCTCAACTCATATCATGTTTATTGGGTAGTAGGCTTGGGTCCAAATGCTTGCTGTTTTATTTAACTCATTAGATCCTTACTATGTAGCTCTATAGAGTAAGTAGTATTCTTATGGCTCCCTTTGTATAATTTTTAAATTTTGTAATTTTAAAATACTTACATTTACACTTACCATTTTGATCTCCCTGAACTTCAGTTTATTTACGTAAACTGAGATAATAACATTACCAGCCCCACAGTTATTGTAAGGGTTACATGAATTAATATATCTGAAGTGCCTAGCTATTAGTGCTGGCTATTAGAATTTAAAACTTAGGCATAGAGAAGGTGATAAACTGCCCATGGTCCCACAAGTAAGTAAGCAGGTGAGTCTGAGTTCAGCCAGAGTCTAGCTTTTTATGGCCCCTTTAAGGTGTAACAAGTAGATTGGAAAGGAATGAATTTTGTTTCGTGTCACAATTCTTTGAACTCCTTTCAATTTATTTGTCAAAAATCACCTAGTGATTCATCATAAAAATCATTTTTGGTGATCTATCAGCTGACAATTTAGTTATATCCCTTATTAATTTTGTTGAAATTAATAAATTAAAAATTGACTGTGAAATGATGTGTTACCCTGGGAATTAGCATCCAGTTGGAGAATAATATATTGTATTGTCCCGGTATTTGACATTCCAGAGGACTTTATACCTCAGGGTCATACCCTGAGGTCAAACTTACCATAGTAAGTTTCTGAAATGGGCAAGAAGTATGCTTGTGTGTTTCTTTTTCAATGAGAAAATGGTTTATGAAGGGGAAGGTATGCAAAGAAAATCAAAAAAGTTGATTCTCTTAACACAATCTATACTCCCTAGAACATATTTGTGCCCACTTCCTTGCTCTAATCAACCATACAGTTTTCTGTGTGTGGAAATCAATGAGATAGAATAACATGAGATGGCTGTCTCCACCCTATTTATTCCAGGTTGAGCCTCTCAGTGGAACAAAAGTAAGTGAATGGCTAATACTGCATTTCCAGAGGTCATCTGTCCTTGCACAGATGGAAGAACCCTTGAATTAAAAGTGACATCCTAGCTGCGGCCTATCTTATACATAGATCATTAAATAGTTTGAAGGGTCCTAAAGAGGAATTGACTATTTTGCTAGTATATTTCTAATAGAATGTATAGATAAGAAAGGAGTAATTATTCTTCTCTAGATTAAAAATAACCAAAATTATCTTTAAGTTAAGAAAGCAAAAAGATTCTTCTAACTATGGTATAAAACCAGATTTCCTCTAAAAGAATACACAATTGTATAAGAGACAAGATGCATAGGGCAAGGATCTATATATCATTACTCATCTCTAGAAGAAATGTCTACTCTAACTCTACCATGTACCCCCAGCTATGTGTCTGTTCCTTAAAATTACTGCTTGGAATCAAGACATCTGGTGTGTACATAATAATTCATGTTTAAAGATTGTTTTCAGATAATCAATATTATAGACAACTAACCTGGATTACTGAGAACTCTGGTGGGTTCACCTATAAGGATCTCTTCACTGTTACTCACTAAATTATCTTACTACTATACTCATAAACTTGGAAAGTATTCAAACAAAAAGCCACACATTTCAAATACTATTCTGAGGATGCCAAAGGGGAAGTTTTGGAAAATATCAAAATATTATCTGGATACATGGTCCAACATTCCAGGAAAATTATGTATCAGAACAAGGTTATAACAAAAGACTTCATTTTGATTAAATCGTGTTGAGTTTTGCCAAAAAATTCAATTTAATAATTAGAAAATTAACAGATCATTATTCTAATAGTTGAAAATTAAGGAAGTAGAATAAGATGTGTTTTTTAGTACTTCCTTTTCAAATGGATAATGTTGAATATGTAGTTTGTATATAACTATGTCAAAGGATAGATAAACTTTTTAGCAGAACTATTCATGATGACTCAGGGGAGACAACGGTAATTGTCTTTGGGATTCTGGTGTCCATTTATTGATAATGTAACTCTTGGCCTAAAAAGATCTCAAAAGTCCCATGAACAAATATTGTAGAGATAACCATTTATTAATATTAAACTTGTTAACATCAACCAAACGGACTTATTGGTAGTTGTTTCTAGAAATTCATATTGCTTTTATTTCAAAAGTATAACATTTTTCAGGATGCCTGGGTGGCTCAGTTGGTTAAGTGTCTGCCTTCAACTCAGGTCATGATCCCAGGGTTCTGGGATCGAGTCCCACATGGGCCTCCTTGCTCAGCGGGGAGTCTGCTTCTCCCTCCGCCTGCCCTCCGTCTGCCGCTTCCCCTGCTTGTTCTTTCTTTCTCTCTTTCTCCCTCTCTTTCTCAATCTCTGACAAATAAACAAATAAAATCTTTAAAAATATATATAACTTTTTCACAAAGAACTGTACACACACAAAAGAATATTGTGAAGTTGGCAACTGAATTTATTTGTAATCACAGTTTTTTATAATTTCAACCCTGCAATTCCACTTTCTAAAATCAAATAGTAAATATCAAGCCTTCAAATATTTCCTAAATGTTGGAATTCTAGGTAGTTTTAGTTCTAAATATAACTTTCTCTATTTCACCGGATGCATTTTATAAAAGGGAATATCATATAGTAAACAAATAAGTCTTTCACTTATTATCAGGTGACCTTGCCAACTGAACTGACTTCTCTGAATATTCATTTCCTTATCTACATAGCTACCTATTTCACAGCATTATTGTGTGGCCCTAATAAAAAAAAATGTACTTGACAGTTCTATGAACAATTTAAAGTAGTATAGAGATCTAGATATTTAAATACTGGTCATCATAAATTCATGCTGTATCTCTTTTGGTTCAAAAATTGCAAAATTGGTTGAAAAATGGCAGCTAAAACAACCTTCTTTATATCATTCTTCATGTTCTCACAGCACTCTCATCAACCATGTCTTTCAAGCTTTTAAAACGTGGTGTTGGGGCACCTGGGTGGCTCAGTCAGTTAAGCGGCTGCCTTCAGCTCAGGTCATGGTCCCAGGGTCCTGGGATCGAGCCCCGCATCAGGCTCCCTGCTCGGCAGGAACCCTGCTTCTCCCTCTCCCACTCCCCCTGCTTGTGTTCCCTCTCTCGCTGTGTCTCTCTCTGTCAGATAAATAAATAAAATATTAAAAAACAACAACAACAACAACAAAAAAACGTGGTGTTACCTTAGATTCTTCTCTCTCCAGTCTTGCCAATTTTGCCTCAGCAACACCTCTTGAATCTGTTGTCTTTCTATATTCCCAAATACCAATACCTTTGTTCATCTTTTCATCTACTCTTGCCTTGTCTGTGGAAACAACCCCTTGTCTAGCATTCTTGTTTCCATGACTTTTCTTATTCAAATTCATCCTCCACCATGCTGCAAGGATTATCTTTTTAAAAATGCAAATAGATCATTTTTATTCTTGCTGTAACTCTCCATTTTCCACAGAAAGTAAGACCTGACTCTTCCTTGAATCATTCATGTTCATCAAAATCTACCAAACCTAATTCTGGAGCACACCTTGCCTATCCTCCTGGGTGTCTTTTGCCCCAGCCATTTTGAATTTCATAATTCCACAAATACGCTTTTTCATGATTTTCAGCCTATGCTAGGTTATCCTTTCCATAGAATGTTCTCAAGTGACAGGATTGTGTAAAGATAGAAGTGAAAGCATTTCAAGTTGAGAAGTACCATATTACAAAATTATTATTAATGTTATTGTACAGATCTTAATAATTTCAAAAATCTTAGCCCACGCATACAATGACAATTGATTTTTTTTCTAATATCTATCTTAAGACTGTCCAAGAATAGTCTACTATGTCATTTAGCTCACCAGAATTTAAAAATCATATAAAATGAATAGTTTTAAAACTGAATAGCTTTGGTAAAATAGAACATTCAAAAAGGTTTCTCCTTCATATCTCTTGGAAATTGTATATAACTGGATATATAATTTGATATTATAAATTTCAGTCCACGAAAATTACATTCTGAAATAATTTAATTAGTTAAAAATGGTAAAATGATACTGTACTTTTCATTTTTTAGAATTCCTTTATTTAAAATAGCTGAAGGTCCTTTAATAAACATTTCTGTGATAGAAATATGTAGAGAGCAGTTCCTCTTCAGACGTCAAAGCAAGGTCCGAAAAGGGAAGATTATCCTTTACTACATATGTAGAGTGATGTGCAAACTTGAAATTGAGTTTCTGAGGCCAGTTCCACTAAAATCTGGTGTTGGAGGAATGGAGCCAGTAATAATGATAATGCTTTAAGAAACATTCATTGAGCATCTCCCATGTACTAGGTGCTTTCTCATTTAACCCTCAAAGCAATGCTAAGGCATACATATTTATATTCCTTTTTTTATATACATTAAAAAATGAGAGTAAGAAAAGAGCAGAGACTCTTCCACGGACACTGAGCCCTGAGGCAACAGAGCAAGAAATCCTTTCATTCACAACCATCTATTGTATGTCCGCCATGCTCATTTAGTGCTGTGGCCTGGAATACAAATGATGAGTACACCCGAGACTCACTCTTCAAGAACAAATGTTTATTGGGTTGACACTCAGGACTGTTTGGCTCCTCTCTCTGACAGCACACGGACTAAAGCACGTCAAATTATAAAACATGATAGAACTGTTACCGTTATTTTTATTACTATCATAATTTTTTCTCTCACATCTCCCCTGCTCTTAATCCTGATGACCTTAAATTTCTTGATCATTTTCTAAAATAGAGTAAAAAAGAAAGTGGATGGAAAATAGAGAGGCTTCTCCTACTACTGGGCCTTTGCACCTGGACGCCTTGTCTGAGTACCTTTGTATGTTGGAGCCTTGGCAGAAAAGAGCATTAGCCTACAATACCTGCACTCCAGATCATATCTTATTAAACTTGGCCTACTGTCCATTGACCTTTTTTCTCACAGATTTGGTTTCCCCAACTGTTCAGACTTCCCTTGTGGATTTTTGGATTGAACCTGGACCCAGTTGTATAATCCCTGGTTTTGATGCAGAGTGCATTTTGAGTAGGATACTACCTTCTCCAATTCCAATCCATAAAATCCTAAGGAGGAAGATTCAAGTGAGTGGAAGGGAGAATAGAAGATAAGGAGGCGGGGCGCCTGGGTGGCTCAGTCGTTAAGCGTCTGCCTTCGGCTCAGGTCATGATCCCAGGGTCCTGGGATTGAGCCCCACATCGGGCTCCCTGCTCTGCGGGAAGACTGCTTCTCCCTCTTCCACTCCCCCTGCTTGTGTTCCCTCTCTCGCTGTGTGTCTCTCTCTGTCAAATAAATAAATAAAATCTTTAAAAAAAAAAAAAAAGAAGATAAGGAGGCAAGGTGAGACTACTCTGGCTAGACTGCAAGCTTCAGGAGGGCAGAGAACATGGCTGTCTTGTTTACTACTGAATTCACAGTATCTAATACAGCATCTGGAATCCATAGGAATTCAATAAATCTGTGTTAAAAACCGAAGGCAAGGCAAGGAGAGCCAATGGAGGTTTCAGGATTACAGAGTACTTTTCCTATTTTCAGAGGAAATACTCTGATAATCCATCCTCCTCCAAAAACATTTTTTGAAAGACGAAAAAGAAAATGGATAAACTTGATTCAACACAGCTTGATCTACTGCTATATCTGGTAGCCATGAATTCTTTAATATCAGAGAAACCAATTACTACCAAGCATGTGAAGGGTTCTTTATATGTACTTAAAATAAAGAGGAGTATAGATTTGGAGTGCAAAAAGAAGTAAGATGACTAATGTCTTCCCCGTAGAGAAGTTATGAAGCCCTGGGACATTCTACAGAGGAAACTTTTGTTGGATTAGCACCCCATCTGTTTGAGGAGTTAGCAGAGTAGTCCTGTCTGGAGGCAACAGTGGGGATGAGCTTGCTTAACATTGCTTTAAACTCTGGGACTTGGTGATTTTTGAACAATTCATTCTAACATAAATAATTCACAAAGAAGAAAACTTACACCAGAAGTGTTTCAGTACTTTTGCCTTTAATAATGCCCGAGGTCTTTCTTGGAATGAAAAGGAAAAGGAAAACTGAAAAGGATTACCTGCTGACAATTAGAGCTGTGTCAGTGACAGTTAGCCCCAATCCAAGGGACAGGCCAAGTTAGCTATGTCAAAACAGAAGGGCTCCAACAGGGTAGTCTTTTTGACATACCTGTCATTTATTAGATTTTACTCAAGTGAGTTGGCTGGCTAAAACAGTTTTTTTCATTGCAGAATCACACATTAACTCTGTTTTCTTGAAGGATAATGCTTATAATTTGTGCAAGATTGCTTGAATTTAGGCAGTCTGTTGAGCAAAAACTCCCAAATTTCTTCACAGGACACTGTAAGTTTTCTTTTGCCTAATAGAAGGCAAAGATGGAGTTCTGCAATAAAGCATTTTTTTAATACAGCCATAAGATATTTCTGAGTTGTTACTACTACATAAACTATGCTGGGTTCTCAGGGGAAAAGAGACCAAAGCATGGTTTCTGCCCTTCAGGAGTAACTAGTCTAGGAAAAAGGATGCCCAAATTAACAAAGATCAGCTCATTCTGAAACAAATCTCTTTTTGGTTCATGGGAGGTAATTGTTATAAGGCTGTCTTAATTTCTATGGGCTGTACAAAAAGCAGTTAACATTTAGAATTAATATTATGAAATGTTTTCACTGATTTCAAATGAAACCCAGTGTTCCTTCAAGCTAACAAAATTCCCGCCTAGGAATGTTCTTTGTGTCCCCCAAGTGATTGAAAGATTGGTATCCAATGTTAGTTGTTATCTCTAGACTTTCCAGTACTTTCTCATAACTCTCAAATAATAATTAAGAATCAATTCCCAAGCCATCAACAACCATGTTTATTTAGCATGCTAAGCATCGTACTGGTATTTTCCAAACACCATCTCAAATTATCACAAAACCTACAAAATAGGCATCATTTCTGGTTGAAAACAGACTGAGAGTGATTATAGATCATCTCCAAAGTCATATATCTCAAAAGTTTTCAGTGCCAAAATTCAAATTTCAACTTATTTGGAATGGGCTCACACTGCACTGGACCATTCCACCTTTTCAGAATCTGCAAGTTTCTTGCAGATCTGCTTCCTCCTTTTTCTTCTCTTATGCCCAGCTGTAGCATAGACCCTCACTAACCCCTTTAAGGAACAGAGACATAAATAGAAAGAAAGAACAAGCTGCTTACTGATTTGAAAGAAGATCATTCCAGGGAGAATTAAGAGCAGGTACTGTGCCTGTGTCAGGAGGGTAAATAGAGCATCCAATAATTTGAAAGAATGCTAAGGAGACTGCCATATGAAAGAAGGCGAGCTTGGTAGAAGAGAACTTTAACAATAAACAGAGTGATTATTATCTCAAAAACTATGGAAAACCACTGAAAGGGTTAAGTTAAATTTGGGGTGAGAATGGGATTTCATCAGATTTGTGTTTCAAACATAACTTACTCATCCCTGAGATGTCTATCATAGGCTGTCCTTAGGCCCTCTCCCAGTGTCCCAATCCTGGTTCATTTCATTCTTATTCTTTATCAGAAACTCATGTCCTTTCTTTCAGGACATTGTCTCAAAAATGGTTTTATAAACATTAATGTGAATAAGTCATCTGCTCCTACTGGACCATGAGCTTCATGAAGGCAGGACCAGGGCTGGTCTTGCTCACCATTGTATTCTAGGACAAGGCACAGTTTGGCACAGAAGGTGTTCAATGGATATTTCTTCAAATGATGAGGAGAAATTTAAAAAACTACAGGTATGCACCCTCTAGAGAAAAGAGCTGAAGCAAGAGTCCTTCAACAAATATAAATGATAAATATGAGACGTGCAATGGCAGAAGAACCTTTTCCCCAGACCCAACCCAATAAAAAGGAAGAGGAAAAAGAAGAGAAGGGAAGGAAAATAAAAATGACTGGGACTAAGCAAAAACAGTTTAATTTAGGACATTGGAGAAGATAATCATATAAGGTGATATTAGAAAAAGGCTAGTCCATTATGGATTTGGCTTAACCATTGCTGCAGGACAATTAAGTCTCAAAACAAAAGGCTTTGATAACTGAACAGCCATGCTTTCTATGAGCAAGACTTTGCCCCAAGGGTTGGGGCAGCAAAGAGGAATTTTAAACTAGATTTCCATTTAGCTAACATAAACTGCATCCAGAACATGCTGTGATTATAAGTAATGTTATTTCTGATTTTTTGAGTGGATGCTAAGGGCTACCAATTAAATTGAACTTCTAAAATCTTTTGAACTCATCTATTCATGGAAAATTCATTTTCCCTTCCTTCCCCACTGTGTCTCTCCTCTACTTTATAATACTATTTCCTGCCCCCCTTGGGTTGCACACAGAAACCACATACATATTTTCTATTAGTGGGTAAATCTACTGAAACTCTTATGAGAGAAACAGGCAACATCACGACAATTTTATGGGATGAACCAAGTGTACCATGACAACCACAAAAAGATAAACACTCCTAAAAAGCCACTCTGGGGGCATGTAGACAGGAAATGTTAGTGGAGTTCAGAGAAAAGAGATCTTTAGGGCAGGAATAATCAAAAGAGCCTTCAGGGAGCGCAGAGAACATTTTATCAGAGAGGTGATTCCAAGCAGAGGTGGACAGAGCTGACTGTGGTATGACCACAAAGAAACTTGATGGATGGTAGGGCCGTGGGGACATTGAAACTCATTCATCCTTCCCCCTAAACTCTCTCGCTCAGGAATGAACCCAAGAATATATATTTGGGGGCATAACAAAACTTCTTCCCCTTATCCAATTATATCATAAAAGAATCTAAAAGGGGAAATTTAAAAATTCAGGTTGAAAAGGCTTTTCAACACCAGTGTGCCCAGAGAAGTTTTTTTTTTTTTTTGTCTTAAAGAAATTCAATCTCATTCATTCTTTGTGATGTTAAACTGAGGGAAAACACTTTATCATGCTTCTGTGTAAAGAAGACAAGATTAGAGTGATGTTGGCAATGACAAGTCTTTTCTAAATATTACATCTAAAGTCATAAAATATTTACGTCTTCACTGATTAGTAGATTAAATACTTTTGTGCTTCAAATCCAATATATGTGTATTTTGTGCATACTTACATATATATAAAAATATGTATGTATGCTTTTTCTTTTTTAATCTACATTAGACAACATCAAAGTCCTGAATGGCTTGCAGCTAATTTTAGTGAAATGCTATTTTAGAAAAACCTACTGACTATATAGGTATTTTCTTTGTTCTGCAGAAAGAAAATTAATTTGTTGTATTAATGGATATATTTTTAGTATGCTGTCTGTAAAGCTTACATAAATAAAAATTTCTCCTTTGTTTCTTTTTGCCCAATCTGAAAACATATACCTCAAAGCAAATATTTTCATGGTTTTTATTTTCTTTCTGGAACTCATCCTCCCTAAAAATAAGTAATGAGCCATTTTCTTATCTTCCTTTGCACTCCTGCTGGGTAGATCTGAGGGTGAACTTCAAAAAGCATTGCTATGACTCAGTTGCAAGAGCTGGTGTATAGGACAACAAACTGAACTCATTTGAGTATAATATTTTCTTTCCTGGGGCATGTAAGAGAAATATTCATGTTGAGAATAAACAACATTTATTGGCTCTTCAAAAAATTTATGTCATGCTCACAGATCATAAACTGATGAGTAAATAGTCATTTGAAGAAAGAAAACTATAGGATAGGGAATACAAACTATCATAGAACTTTCTTTCTCCCTGGAGTCTGGCACTGCAAGGATATATAAGCAGTCTTCAGGGATCTAAAAGGTCCAGGACTTCTCAGGGAATTATTATCTCTCAGAGCTTTCTGATAATTCCCAAAAACTCTGGTAAAAAGGCAAGCTTCTTTCTTTCTTTCTTTCATTCTTTTTTTTTTAAAGATTTTATTTATTTATTTGACAGAGAGAGACACAGTGAGAGAGGGAACACAAGCAGGGGGAGTGGGAGAGGGAGAAGCAGGCTTCCCGCGGAGCAGGGAACCCAATGTGGGGCTCGATCCCAGGACCCTGGGATCATGACCTGAGCCGAAGGCAGGCGCTTAACGACTGAGCCACCCAGGCGCCCCAGCTTCTTTCTTTCTATAGTCACATAGTCAAATGCATTTCTTACAAGAAGCAGATTACAACATGCTGGGTGTGTCATCCAACCAAATAGGCTGGTCACCATTTTGACCATCTCTATACTATTTGGCAAAAGATGCTATTACCAGTCTGCTTTTGAGCTGTTGACTCCTGAAGAGGCACGGTGTGACTCTAATTAGACCTTGGGGCCAGTTATTTGGAAACAACAAATATCTAAGTGCCTACAGTGATAAAAAAGTAGGGTACAATGCTGAAAGAGATAGCTGATGATAATAATTAATAATGATATAATAATAATACTATTGTCTTATGAGGAATAGTGAATTTATTAATTACTTATTGAATGCCTGGTACTGTTCAGAGTGCTTTAAAAAGAACTAATTCAGATAATCCTCACAACAACCTTATGAGCTAAGTATACTGTTATCACCATTTTACAGCTGAGGAAATTTACAGTGAGATTAAGTAACTTGGCCGCACTCACTCAGCTAGAGAGGAATTTTAAGAAAGGCACTGTCTCTACAGCCCAGCTGCTAACCACTCTGCTAAACTGCCTATAATTGCAAGCTACAGTGGAGCACTTGGGGAAGAAGTTCTGGGAGTGGGTTTAGGAGATAGGAAGGTTTGTATAGAGAAGTTAGTAGATAAGCTGAGTTTCTTCTTCAATTAAAATATAATTTGTATACCATAAATTTCACTATTTTAAAATGTACAATTCAGTGTATTTTAGTACATAATCAGGGTTGGGCAGTCGTCACCATTAGCTTGCCAGAGCATTTTCATCACCCCCAAATGAAACCCCATTCCCATTAGCAGTCACTCCCCCTTCTCGCTTCCCCTCAGCTCCTGGTTATCACTAATCTACTTTCTGTCTTTATGGATTTTCTTACTCTGAACATTTCATATAAATGGACTCATACAATATGTGGCATTTTACATCTGGCTTCCTTCAGTTGGCATGATGTTTTCAAGATCCATCCGTGTTGTAACATGTACTGCCTTTTCATGGCTAAATGATATTCCATTGTATGAATTTACCACAGTTTGTTTACCCATTTATCAGTTGATGGACACTTTGGTAGTTTACACTTTTTGACTACTATTGATAATGCTGCTATGAACATTCATGTACAAGTTTTAATGTGAACATATGTTTTCAATTCTCTTAGATATGTAACTAGGATTGGTATTGTTGGGCCTTATGATAACTCTGTTTAACTTTTTGAGGAACTTTTAAACTTTGTTTCCCTAAGTGGCTCAACCATTTCACATTTCCACCAGTAGAAATGAGTGTTCCAATATCTCTACATCTTCCCTAACAATCATTATTGTCCATCTTTTTGATTATAGCTATACTAGAGGGTATAAAATAGTATCTTCTGGTGACTTTTATATGCATTTCCCTAATAACTAATGATTCTGAGCATCTTTTCATCTGCACACTGGCTGTATATCTCCTTTGGGCAAATATCTATTCAAATCCCTTTTTCATTTTTAGAATTAGGTTGTCTTTTAATTATTGAAATATAAGAGCTCTTTATACATTTTGGATGCTAGATCCTTACCAAATATATGATTTGTAAAACTATTCTCCCATTTTATGGGTCATCTTTTCTTTTTTTTTTTTATTGATGGTGTTCAATTTATTTATTTTTTTTCTATTTTTTTATTTTTTTTGCTTGTGCTTTAGGTGTTATATGTAAGAAACCTAACCCAAGGTCAGGAAGATTTACACCTATATTTTCTTTTAAGAGTTTCATCATTTTAAGTCAGACATTTAGGTTTTTGAGTTAATTTTGGCGTATGATGTGAGTTTTGGGTCCAAATTCATTCTTTTGTATATGGATATCCAGTCAGCCCAAGCTCATTTGTGAAAAAATTATTCTTTTCTCATTGAATTATTTTGGCATCCTTGTAGAAAACCAGCTGAACTAAGTGTATGGAGTTTTTTCTGAACACTGACTTCCATTCCATTTACCTATTTGTCTGTACTCCAGCTAATACCACACAACCTTGATTTCCATAGCTTCACCAAGTTTTAAAATCCAGAAATGTGAGTTTTCCAACTTGTTCTTATTTTTTAAGATTTTTTTAAGGTATTTTGAATTCCTGATATTTTCATTTCAATTTTATGAGCTGCTTGTCAATATGTGTAAAAAAGCCACCTGGGATTTTGACAGGGATTGCACTGAATCCGCAGATCAGTGTGGAGGTATTACCATCTTGAAAGTCATGTCTTCTACTCCGTAAATATGGGGTATCATTTCAGTCACTTAGGTCTTTAATTTCTTCCAACAAGGTTTTCAAGTTTTCAGTGAACAAGTCTTTCACTTCTTTCGTTGAATCTGTTTCTAAGCATGATATTCCTTTTGTAAAGAATATGTTTATTCTGTAAATGGAATTATTTTCTTAATTTCATTTTTGAATTGTTCATTGCTACTGCAGAGAAATACAATTGAATTTTGTATACTGGCCTTGTATACTGTGACCTGCTGAACTCATACTGACTGTGAATGTTTTTTTGGTGGATTCTTTCATGTTTTCAATACACAAGATAATGATATCTGAAAATAGAGATAATTTTATGTCTTCTTTCCAATGTGGATTAATCTGAGTTTTGAAACATATGTAGGACTTAACCTAGAAGATTGGCAGAGGAATAATTCTAATTAGAGTCATAGAAATGTAAAATACTGTGCTTTCTTTGAACCATAGTGCCAGATTATGAAGGCCCCAGTTTGAAGAAGTATGTAGCAGAAGATGAGACTAAGAACCAAAGGATAAAATTAGGGAGGGCCTTATTATCTCACACAGGAGTGCTGAGCAGGCACTGATACACTGTGATCTGGGTTAGGGTGTGACCAGATTATTGTTTCAGAAAATTCAGTCTGGTGTCCACATGGATAATTACTTGAAGGCAAAAGTTTTTGGTAATGATTCCAGTTTTCTGGTTTCTGCAATGGAAGGGATAATAGAGTCATTCACAAATCTGTTTGATAAGCTTATAACCTTATTTATAAATACCCAAAATGAAAAAAAAAAAAGTTAGGATTTATTTTCTGCATCAAAGAAGAGGGTGAATCCAATAAGTGAAGGCCATTTCTACACTGATTTATTTTTAATAGAGAAAAGGAAAAGTCTTAGGAGCAAAGCCTCAGTTAATCACTGACAGCTTTGGTCATTAAGATGTCAAGAAGATAGTAGCACAATACGATTCAGCCTCACTGCACTCATCTCTTAAAATGAGTCATGGGATCAGACAGCACTGAAGTTGTGAACTATTACCAGAAATTTACCCGCTCTCCTCTTCTTCATACATAATCTTCTAAAACTAACTGACCCATCTTTAAGCAGCAGACATAAGATAAAGTCAACCTATTTTTATTCACACTTGATTAGGGGTCCCTAAAAGTGCCAAAAGCCAAAAGTGCATAGCTTCTTGAATAATGAACCATGAAACTGAACACCATGAGTAGAGTTAGTGCCGTAAGCAAACAAAATTTACATTACAGTTAACTGGACACTTATTTAATAATATTCATAATGGTCATTGTGCTATATTGTAAACTTAGTCATAAAATGAGGTCATTTCTTTCTTTCTTTCTTTCTTTCTTTATTTATTTGAGAGAGAGAGAGAGAGAGAGAGAGAGAGAAACAGCATGAGAGGGGATAGGGTCAGAGGGAGAAGCAGACTCCCCGCTGAGCAGGGAGCCCGATGTGGGACTCGATCCCAGGACTCCGGAATCATGACCTGAGCCGAAGGCAGTCGCTTAACCAACTGAGCCACCCAGGCGCCCAAAAATGAGGTCATTTCTATGAACAGGAATAATTCGTAATTTTCAGTCAAGCCATTTCCTTGTTTAGTAAGAAGAAAGAGTAACCCTGCAAAATATAGAAAGAAAACTTCTGCTACAACAAATGTAGATTTGTTTCCCTCTTTATCCTAATCTAAGTTAGTTAGAAATAGTTAGAAAGTTTAGAGATAGTTTGTACCCCAATTCATTCATTTTTCCTCTTTTTGAGTAAAAGTCTTCATTGTGAAGTTTCCAGAGTATTAAGGGTTCAGATGCCTCTTATTCATTTTTCCAGGGTGGGGGGGAATCAAATTCTCAGCTAAAATGAGAGGTAAGGCTTCCTTTGGTAGCCGGGTCCAAATGCTGCCCTGGGAGTTCCGTCACTTGGCCTTTAGCTCATGGCCTTAACTGCTGTGGCTCGATGGTACCCATTCTCAGGCAAGTAGGAGGGAAGAGATGTGCTGGCTACAACAGTCATTTTATCATGAAAGCACAAGCGTCCACCCATCCATGAAAACAACAACACAGACACTGGTAAATGTCTCATTGCCACAATTTGATCACCTCAACAGTCACGAATGGAAAGAGGACAAGAGAAATGAGTATTAACTTGTTTCAGTCTTTTTTTTTTTTTTTAAGATTTTATTTATTTATTTGAGACAGAGAGAATGAGAGAGAAGAGCACATGAGAGGGGGGAGGGTCAGAGGGAGAAGCAGACTCCCTGCCGAGCAGGGAGCCCGATGCGGGACTCGATCCAGGGACTTCAGGATCATGACCTGAGCCAAAGGCAGTCGCTTAACCAACTGAGCCACCCAGGCGCCCAACTTGTTTCAGTCTTAATAGTGGAGGCAGGCAAGGGATAAGAAAGTTGGAATACGTAAGTGTAAATATATATTGGAACCAAAGTGTTCCAGATGACAGAGTAACTGAGGAGAAAGTGGAGCATGTTTGTTTCTGGCATGCATGGGCCCCAAGCTCCTTAATGGGAGTGTCCCTGGACCATTTAAAGGGGATGATAGTCTGTGTTCTGTATGTTTGTATTTTATAATATACACACTACTTAGTGGGAAGTTGTGTGTATATTATAAAATCTCAAGCTGCTTGGTAGTGAGCCAAGGGTGATATGCACAGCCAATTCGATCATTTCGTGGATGTCTAATAATAGGAAGATTATACACTGAGTTACAAGGGCTATACATTTCTTATAAGTGTTTCTTCTTAAAATAACACTCTATGAAAAACAATGAAGAAAGCAGGAAAACACAAAAGTAAAATAAACAACAAAATAGTCCCACAATCCAAAGGTAACCACTAGTCACATTTTGGTATATGTTTTTCCAGTGTATTCCATGAGCAAACTGGAGCCTCCTTTTTCACTTAGCAACAGATCTAGAGCACTTTCCCATGACCATATGTATTCTTCTATAACAGAATATTTAATGGCTGCATATCATTCTGTCATCTGGAGTTACCATAATTAATTCAGCCCAGGGTCTGATTATGGACATGAGGTCGTTTCCACTTGTCAATTGTCACAGTTTTCTGTGGTTAAAGTTGTTATCCCAATAACAATGACTGATATTTATGAGCTGTTTACTAGGCAATTGTTACTGTACCAAAAACTTTACATTAATTATTTTATTTAAGCTCTCAAAGAACTAAATGAGGCAAAAACTATTATTATCCTTGCTCAACCCATGGGGAAACTGAACCTTAATAGCTTAAATAACTTGCCCAAGCAAGAGAGCTGTACATGCCCAGCACGTGTATGTTCTGAGCTCCACACATGGCAGCTGTTACAATTATGATCGGCTCCATATGGGAAGAGGAGTATTAGGGGAAACTTCACTGGGGAGATGTCACTAGAACCTGGTCACACCTGCAAAATTACCCCTGACCTGTTCTCTATTCAAAAGGGCAGAATATAAGCGGCTCAATATAAATCTTAATCCATCTGAGATGAATTCTCACTAGCTATACAAATAAATACTAGAAGACAGCTTTGAGTCATTCGAGGGAACAAACCTAAGTCAGTTTTCAGCACAATTAGTAGGTTGGGAAGACTGTAATGACAACGGGTAGATTCAAAGTATTAGGCTTTCAGAAAGAATGACAAGAAGACTCCCAAAAGAGATAAGGGAACAGTTATATCTAATTTGATTAATTAGATTAATACCCAGCAGTAGGTGCTCAGGGACATTACAAAAATGTACAGTATTCTAAATCAGGAAACTCCTTTATCAGAACAAGTTGTTAAGTAAATAAATATCCATGAAGAACTAGCTTTGAAATGTTGATGGTTTGATAACAATCCAAGGAAATTTGATTTTTTAAAAAAAATCTTTCAATTCTAACAACAGCACCAAGAGAAGAACCAAAGTAAATAAGTAATCATTATCCTTTAATTATCAAACTACCATTCTCTCAAATTCCTAATGAAAATGCTTTTAAATAAATTAGGTATTTTTTACCTGAATTTATCAAAAGCAGAGTTTATTCAGCAAAACTGTTATCTTTGTCATCATGGTTATATAAAATATACAATGATGTTCAGTTTTTAATGTGTTTTCATATTTATTTCATTTGAATTTTCATAATCAAAAATCACATGAGGTAAGATTATGTGTCTAGATTTTATAGAGATTTAAAAGAGATCTGTTTAGTAACTTAACCAAATTTTCAA
Organism: Neomonachus schauinslandi; assembly: GCF_002201575.2. Classification (NCBI taxonomy): domain Eukaryota; kingdom Metazoa; phylum Chordata; class Mammalia; order Carnivora; family Phocidae; genus Neomonachus; species Neomonachus schauinslandi. Next base: position 187,286,042 of record NC_058404.1, read on the forward strand.
ATCTAGTGATCAACAGAGCTAGAATTAGGGCTTCCTAATTTTTAGTCAAAATTCTTTGACTACTATATGTTAATTGACCCAAAAATCAGATTAAGGATTCTTTTAATTTACATAATGCCATATTTGGTCTCCTTAGTTCTAACTTGTGTTAGCATTTACAACTCAGTTTCCATTATAATGAACCTCAAGGGTGAAATTATTCCTTTCATGGTACTGAGACTTTGTTATATTTGTGTATTATTTATTTATTTATTTATTTAATATTTAGAGAGGTAGAGAGAGAAAGTAGGGGAAGAGGGAGAGGGAGAAAGAGAGAATCTTGAACCGGCTCCACAGCCAGTGCAAAGCCTGATGTGGTGCTCGATCTCACAACACTGAGATCATGACCTGAGCTGAAATCAAGAGTCTGATGCTATGGGGCACCTGGGTGGCTCATTCAGTTAAGTGTCTGCCTTAGGCTCAGGTATGATCCCAGGATCCTGGGATCAAGCCCTCCATCAAGCTCCCTGCTCAGTGGAGAGCCTACTTCTCCCTCTCCCTCATCTGCTCCCTCTGCTTGTGCTCTCTCTCTCTCTCATTCTCTCTGTCAAACGAATAAATAAAATCTTAAAAAAAAAAAAAAGAGTCCAACTGAGCCACCCACGTGCCCCGTATTTTTGTATCTTTTAAATAAATGGGTCCTTACTGGCTCTTTATGATTTCTGAGATAGCGTAATTTCTTTGCTTACCAGGGGCGACAAGCGTATACTTATTAAATCAAATTAGTATTACTGTATGGCAGGAAGTGTTGAGGGCACTAAATGTTTATCAGTAAAAAATCAGAGCAGTGCGCTTTCATGCAGCTTCCAAAACTGAACTCAACACCCCCAACCTCAGAAATAATACTTGTCTTTCACATTTCTCTGGCTTCATTGAATGGTTCCTTCCTCATTCCTCCCAGACACTCAACGTACAAACATTTAAAATGTATCCTTCTCCCATAGATCCACAAAGTCTCACTACAGTGTGAAATGGTAGAGGTCTAAAGATTGAATGGAAGGATGTGTAGGTGAGGGAACAGATGGAAAGCGTGAGAGAGTATAGGGTATATTGGCTGTAGAGTGCAAACTATATTTTGAAGATGAAAATAGCCCTATGTGAATACAATAATAATGACATTTAAGGAAGGGACACTGAAAAGTGGGTAAGCTCTAAATACCAAATGGCCTTAAATGCCATATTAAGGATTTTGGACTTTATCTGGTAGGCAATGGAAACAATAGAAAGTTTTGACTGCTCTCTCTTGTATTTCCTATGCCTAGTAGAGTTCTTGGCATGGCCACAGTCAGAAGCATGCAATGTCTGAATTACTGAATGCTGGTGGGCTTGTTATGTTGGAACTATGCTCTAGAAAGATCAATTTCATGGAAGTGTGGGACATAGATAAGACTGGGTAACCAGTTGTAGTATTATTATAATAATCTAATCAAGAGGAACTTGATTGGGGTGCCTGGGTGGCTCAGTTGGTTAAGTGTCTGACTCTTGATTTCAGTTCAGGTCATGATCTCAGGGTCCTGTGATTGAGCCCCACATCAGGCTCCGTGCTGGTGTGGAGCCTACTTAGGATTCTCTCTCTCCCTCTCCCTCTGTTCTTCCCTTGCCCTGCCCCCTGCTTGCACTCTTGCTCTCTCTCTCTCTCTTTCTCTCTCTAAAAAACAACAAAAAAACAGAATTTGATTGGGTAAAGGAATGACTGGGAAGGGACAACATGGACCTCCAGAACCAGAAGAACATTAACACGTCTCATTTGCCACACCTCACTGGATAATGCTGAAGAGCAGTCCTCATGATCGTTTTGGTTTCTTAGTGGATAGTCATTTTCCCCTCAGTAATCAGCAAGCATTTATTGAAAGCCTCCTGTTATGGGCTGAATTGTGACCCCTGCAAAATGTGTATATTGAAGCCCTAATCCCAGTTGCTTGAAATGTGACTGTATATGGAGATGAGGCATTTTAAGAGGTGATTAAGTTAAAACAAAGTCACAAGGGTGAGGCCCTAATCCATTTTGATGGATGTCCTTATAAGAAGAAGAGACACCAGGGATTCTAGAATACAGAAGAAAGGCCACCCGAGGATACAGTGAGAAGCTTTTTACAAGCCAAGGCGAGAGGCTCAGAAAAAAACAAACCTTTTGACATCTTGATCTTAGACTTCCAGCCTCCAGGACTGTCTGGAAATAAATTGAGCTGTTAAGCCACCCAGTCTGTGGTATTTTGTTGCAATAGCCCTAGCACACCAATATACTACCTGTATGTAGAATGCCTTGTCACAAAAGGAAACATTTTTACTTTTAAATTCTAATAACATTACCTCATGTCTTAGAGTTGGGCTGAAAAATGGAATTCAAACTGAGAAGAAAATGCCTTCCTTAAACCCCTTCATCCAAACAACTTCTTTTTCTCCTTTCTCTTCTCCTTCTTTCTCCTCCTCCTCTTTCTTCTTTCAAAAGCACCTTCTTACTACTATCTCTCTATTACTCAGTCCTCAGATGACTAAGGATAAACATGAGTAGAATTACATCCTTATAGATTTGTTTGGACAGAAAGGAAATTTAATTTGAAGCAAGTGTTCTTGTGTGAAATTCATACATTTTAAAATATTATTAATATTTAAGATCATATGATTGGTTTAACATTTTCTAATCAGAATATAGGAAAAAATAGTTAAGGTTTAATTAAACAAGCTTTTTGTTAAGTACTCTCCAATCAAGGGTACTAGAAAAATAGATGAGTTATTTCAGTGGTGTGCATTAGCTAGATATGTTCTGTATTAATTTTAAAAATCTACAGTAAAGTTCATCCTTGTTATATTTAAGGACTTATCTTAAAAAATAATATGAAAACCACAGTGTTATGTGATTATTTTTGTTGAGAAGATTCTAGACGACTTCTGAATCATCAATGCATAATTGACAAATAGCTCCAATATGAAGCCTTTGACACCTACAAGACTTTGCTAGGGTTCAAATAGTGTTTAGTTTTAAACCAATGTTACTAAGTCAACATTCTGTAAAATCAAGCATATATGAAAATTTTTTTTCGATTCTTGAATCTCAGCTCTGCGTGAACAGCTTAACTATGGGAGCAGAGAGTTATTCTAATAGACAAAGTAACACATACATACATACATGTAGAAAGTTCTATGTTGAGTTGATTAAGTTCTAGTTACTTTTTACTCTTAGGACTAGAAATGATGGAATTCAAACTGAGAAGAAAATTAGCTCAGTAGGTGAATGTGATTCTTTAAAATACAGCTTCCATAAATCTTTGGCAAACTGAGAGGAGCCAACGGAGGAGAGCCAGGCATCACCTGCTGTGTTTGATTTAAAATTGATAATGTAATAGAGTGGGATGACAAGGACTGCCTCAGGGCAAGGAGGGGCTGATGACAGTATGCTCAAAATAATCAGCATGGGCAATTAAAGGTATTGCTAGTTGGTCATGAATTTTCTAGGTAAGTTCCAGACTTGCCTACATTGATTTATGAGAAGCCACATACCTTTGATGTGTCTTCAGTAGTGACTGCATAAAGGTCTGTTAGAGATATCTTCCGCACGGTCTCTGCCTCTTAATGACCAGTTGGTATATGACCTGCCAGATACAGGGCAAGTGATTGTTAAGGGCCCTAGTCTGGCAATAGATTACAAGGGTTCAAGTCTTGGCTCTACCAGCTTACTAACTCTGTGACCCAGGCAGGCCACTTAATATATCTCTCTAGGTCTCAGTGTCCTCATGTATATATTGGGGTGATATTATGAAGGGTTGTTGGGAAGATTAAGTGAGTTAATGCATGGAAAGTCCTCAGGAGAAAGTCTGACACACAGTGCTAATAAATTGCTGTTTTTGTCATAGACTCATGTAATCCTTAATGATCCTTATGAATCTTTATTACCCTTCATAGCTTTTTAAGTGCCCACTATGAGCTAGGCAATGGAGATACAATGAGAGCCAAACAGGCATGGGCCACTGCTCTCAAGGGGCTTATATTTTGGAGGGAAAAACAAACAAGCAGAGAGAGTCTCACCCAGCTATAAGCTCTCTTGTTCAGATCATAGGATCTAGGCCAGATGCCACTTTTACAGTCACTCTCTCTGCCTATCATTATAAATTTAGAGTTAAAATCAAATGAGAGAAAACACCCCACAAAACAAAATTAGCTTAATTTTTAAGGTGATAAAAAATTGAGTTAAAACTAGAAGCAATCTAAAACTCAATTGAAATGAGAGCAATTTAAGTTGCTAAAAGCCTGCCATTAACACAAAGAGTAAATAAAAGGTGGAAGTAATAAATATGGATAATATATAAACGGTAAAAACTGGAAAAGGAAAAATGAGGCAAACTTTTAAAATAGAATAAAATATATTGAGAAATAATTAGAAACTTGACCACAAAAAAAAAAGACCCAAGTAAAACAAAAAAAGGATAAAACTTAAACTTGATATGATAAAACATAGCAATTTTTCAGTAAAAAAACAAGCAACCAAAAGACAAAGTATAAAAAAATAAAATCTTGATGAGGTGAAAGATAGAAAGGAATTTTTAGAGATTTTAAAAAATGAAGAAAGACATTTCAAATTCAGGTAAGAAAGAAGCCACAACTGAAAGAGCATGTAGGTGAAACTATGTATTGACTAACGTAGTGATTTGAAGATGACTCTCGGCTCTTTAAAAATATGGAGACAGGGGTGCCCGGGTGACTCAGTCCTCAGTCCTCAGTTAAGCATCTGCCTTCAGCTCAGGTCTTGATCCCAGGATCCTGGGATCCAGCCCATTGCAGGTTGGGCTCCCTGCTCAGCAGGGCGTCTGCTTCTCTCTTTTCCTCTGCCCCTTTCCCTTCCCCCTGCTCCTGCTCTCTCTCTCTCTCTCAAATAAATAAATGAAATCTTAAAAAAAAAAAAAAAACATGGAGACATACATATTTAAAAAATGAATCTGTTTTACTTAATTCTTTAAGTAATAACTATTTTCCATTTAAAAATAAAAATGTCATCTTTGGAGACTTGGAGAGAATCTGTGGCTTACAATTTTTTATTTACATTTTTGAAGTTCATGATGAAGAAAAAAGATTGCTTTGCTTTCCTTTGGCTCAGGAAAGCATGAAGCCCTCCAATGGGAGGAAGGCCCTGGGCTGTGGCAGAATGAGCAAACCAGGCAGAGGAGGAAGAAGGGCTTTAAATCCCTACCATAGCACTCATCACCTCTGTTAATATTTGCCCTGTGGAAATCAGTAGAGAATTGCAAGAGCCAGATCCAGTGATGATACAAAATAAAGATCAACAGAAAGATATGGGATTGTTGTTCAGTAGGAAAAGCAAGAAGAATTAAGATACTCCACGTATGTTTCATTTTGCATTGCTAAGTGCCTTGTATACCTGTGACAATTTGCAGTATTTTCAGATCCTTCTCTCAACCTTTTAAGGATTTGCTCTCTCTATAAAGAATAATGGTTCTGTATCTAGGAAGAGCCTGTTGGTGTTAGCCTCATACATTTTTACCCTAGTCATTCCTGATATTTAATTTGAAATAGCACACCACATATTTTTAGGTTATGAAATTCTTTCCATATAAGAAAAAGCACACAATATTAACTAATAATAACTCATCTCTGGTAAGCATATTTTAATAAAGCATTTTCCATGTTTCTTGTCTCATTTAGAGTAAAAGTTGGGTCTTCACACTGCCTCTGCACATACTAGAGACATCCCGGCCAGTTGGTTTATTCTCGGTTCTTTTCTTTAAAATACCCCGATGCACCAGCGGGATGGAGCTGATGGACTGAGTTGAGGACCCCATGATTCCTAGTTTCCAGCTAACCCTGCTATGATCAGCTCCTATCCCGGAAATCAATCCCTATATCTTCCTTCTTCCTTGGGTCTCCAAGCACCCCAGCACAGAGAACCCTCCATCCTCTTACGTTCAGACCCCTTAGGTAAGAGATTTTATCTGAACTTCTTCTCAGTTGTTCCATGGATTTTAAGAATAATTTTTAAAAGTTTATCAAACCCTAGAAGGGCCAGACTTTCAGGTCCCAAAAAGGAAGAACTCATGGTACTACATTTTGGCTTCTTCAAACATGGACAAAATGAATAATCCCTAGGATGGAAATACCAGAAAATGTGTCAAGGGTTCTTTCTGGGGTAATTCACTGGAGACTCACAATGAATTTGTGCCACTCAGCAGAATTCCATAGATCAGAATCAATATGAAGTGAGTCTCCTTGACAGTGTTCAAAGGATTGATTTAATGAAAAACCAAGAGAACCTCTTCAGAAGTTTTTCTCTTGGTAAGATAAACAGAGTGAATCTCTGTTGTGTATCATGCTTAAAGTAACGGGCATTACTGTGTACTCACCAAGTACTGGGTCTGAAGACTCATCTCATTTGATGTTCACAATGACCTCATGAGGTTAGTATGTTTATCACCCTCATTTCCAAGATGATGAACTGAAGCTTAAAGAGTTAAAAAATGTTCCCAAAGCCTTACAGTAAATAGCAAAGCCAAAATTCGGAGTCTATAATCTTAACCTACTATATTAATATCACTGGTGCCATCAATATTTAAATCTGATTATGTTTTAAGAAGATTCATAGATGGGCAGCTTATTCTTATGATCATGCCTTCACTTACCCTCATTCTTAACAAATCGAGATAAGATTCCCAAAACAGAGGCATTCCAGATGACTAATACAGCATAATGTATAAGATGCCTTTCACAATATAAAGTGCATACAAATCACCTGAGGATCTTTTTAAAATGCAAATTCTGATTCAGTAGCTCAGGGATGAGCCAGAAGATTCTGAATTTCTAACATGCTCCCAGACGATACTGATGGTCTGAATACCACATTTTAAGTAGCAAGAACGTACTGGAAAAGAGCAACCCAGTTTGAAAGGATCTGGAATAGAGTCTCAGCCAGACAGCAGTTGAGCTGTACATTTTCTAAACTTCCTGAAATTCCTTATTTGTAAATTATAGGCTATAATACCAAACAAGCTTATCTCATAGAACTGTTTTGATGATCAAGTTGGATAGTGCTTTGTAAAGTGCCCAAAAAATAAAAAACAAAAAGGCATCTGGTACTATCATCATTAACATGAAGCTCAAACTTGTTCAGTTCAATGTCCTCCCCAAAGTCTACTTGAACCTCAGATCTATCTTGGCTATTAAAACATTTATCAGACAAATTGTCCTGCTTGGTTCTGTGCTCATGTGATCCTGAGGTCACATGGAATTCAGTGGCTTTATTCATTCAGACAATAAGATAGGATACACAATTCCTTACCCATAAAGATGTTTTTACAAGCTTCCTATCAAATTTCAGCCTGAGACATTGTTAAAATACATTCGGATCACTATAAGGAACAGACCAGAGTCATGAAACTAAGATAAGATATCCATACAGAGAGAGTGTAATATTGTGTTCTCAGGCTATTCAAGTTTGTTGACAATGCTGCATTTGCTACTACCACCACCTTCCGCTGGTTCCCCCGTAACTTCCATCAACCACTGCCTAATATTGAAGGCCACCAAGTAAGGGCATTCTCGGCAAATTTTCAAGGCTCAGCTTTCTTTTTTTTTTTTTTTTTTAAAGATTTTATTTATTTATTTGAGAGAGAGAATGAGAGACAGAGAGCACGAGAGGGAAGAGGATCAGAGGGAGAAGCAAACTCCCTGCCGAGCAGGGAGCCCGATGTGGGACTCGATCCCGGGACTCCAGGATCATGACCCGAGCCGAAGGCAGTCGCTTAACCAACTGAGCCACCCAGGTGCCCCAAGGCTCAGCTTTCTGAATGCCCCTGTCTCCAAGTGACAGGTTTGCCAGGATCTGGTATTTCAGACTGTCCCTATGAAAATGCTAATTGTTTTTAGAAAACTTAAGTCATGATTTATTCATGAAAAAGGAGCCTCCCTTTCTTCTTTGGAATTCAACCAACATTGATTCATTCATTTAACAAATATATATTGAAGAGCCAATGCTAGGCATTGTGCATGATGAGGGGGAGACAAAGATGAATGGAACAAAAATAGTAAATATATGGCCTTGGGATTCATACAGACCAGGTTCATAGACATATTCCATTAACTTTTAGACTTCTTTTTTTTTTTTTAAGATTTTATTTATTTATTTATTTGACAGAGAGAGAAAGAGCACAAGCAGGGAGAGCAGAAGGCAGAGGGAGAAGCAGGCTCCCCGCTGAGCAGGGAGCCTGATGTGGGGCTCGATCCCAGGACTCCGGGATCATGACCTGAGCTGAAGGCAGACGCTTAACCAACTGAGCCACCCAGGCATCCCAACTTTTAGACTTCTGATCTTAAGCAAACTAAAACATCATTGAGTTCAGTTTCTTCCTTGATAAATGATTTGTATGAAGCTTATATAAGACAGTATTTATAATATGACTTTACAATGTTTGGGCCATAGCAGATTTCTAAAGTATGATGGTTTTGGGTTACTAAGCAATCCTATATTCCATCCCATGGAGATCTGGAAGAGCCAGAGAATCTGATACATTCAATAAAGTGTAAGGAATTCTGAATGATAGAGGGAGGAACAAGATCAGTCTCTGGAGTGAAGTGATTTTTTCTAAATTATTTTACCTTTCTCTCTCAAAAGTTCAACTTCTTTTCAATATAATCCTATGATCCCTGGGAAGAGAAAGCATCAAGGAGCATTTAATAAAATTAAGCATGAACAGACACCTGTAGAATTGAATTAAGTGATACTAGGATTTTCAGATTAAAATTTTAGTCCCTCTGTATTTGGGATTCACACTTGGTTAGTGTGAATTACAGAAGGATTATGTTTCATTTGAAGAACATGTTCTTAAAGACCTCAAGCAATTTAAGGTCTTAATTAGATGTTTCCATAAGGCTAAAAAGAATGGCCAGAGTTTCTGTTACAAGCTTTAAGGTATATTGCCTTGAAGCAATATCCCAGACAACTCACCACTCATTCAGTCTGCCAGCTTTGAAGTTATGAAATTTTTAACAAATGTAACAAAAATTTGAGTGTTGAATTACTTTCAAATTTGCACATAGTGTGAGACTTTACTACTTATATGATATTATTTCAAATTTGCACGCAAAATATGACTTCACTTGATGTAACTCAAAGAATTCTCTTAGGCAACATTTTGATGTGGTCAAGATAGTTACTTATAAAAAGTTATCAGACAACATCTACTAAAGTGGCATGCAATTAATTTTCTTCAGCAGGACATGGCCCTTCAGCTGCTATGATAAATTTAACACCAGATTTTCCTGGCTCAGTTTCTAATAAATAATAATCCTGAGCAGCAGACAGAGCTGCCTGTTTTCAAGGACAATATTTTACATTGTGTATCAGCCTAAAGCATTAGTTACTAAAAATTAAATTAGCAGGAAGAGCTACTCATATCCATCTTAGGGATATTGATTTGTTTTTCTTGATTTTTCTGTAGTGCTGATAGAGAAGTTAGGATTAAATTATTAGGGACTCTTTCCACTTACACTGTTTAATTAAACATGACTTCTTTTGAACCCACATTGATACAATTTGTGGATATCACTTCTACCTCAACAGGTACCATATTGTGGCTAATACATTTTGATCATTTCAATGGACTTGTTGAGTTGGAAATCTGCATTTATGTTCTTTTCTAACTGCTGAGAATGTGCAAATATCTTTTCTGCATTAAGAGATGTAGACCTGAATTTGAATCCCTACCTACTTGCTGAGGGATATAGAAGTGACCTAAAATCTCTGATGTAGTTAGGTTTAAAATTTAAAGTATAAATTAGGGATCATATCTAGCTTGCAAAATCATTGTAAGAATGAGTGGTAACATACATAAGATGCCTAGTAGTCTGTCTAGCAAGTGCAAAATAATTGGTAGTCACATGAAGATTTTTATATGAAGTCTTTTATATAAAGATCAGTGAACATCAATCACTCACTACAGTTTACATTTATTTATTCTACATATTTTTAATTGAGAAGCAATGATATGCCATATACTTAGGTACTGGGAATAAAGTAGTAAAATACAGAAAACCTGTGCCCTCAGGGAATTTACTAGCCCATGGAGACAGGCAAGCAATAAACATACAACTAAAGTACACTGTACATTAATAGTGACCGGCACTAATGATAGGGCTACAAAAAGTCCTGCTACACCTGGGAAGTCCTGGTTTATGCCAGTCGTCTTGGTATCATGATTATAGTGCTCCCTTTTTATTTTCAGTGGTGTTCCAGGTTGGACGAAAGATTTTATGGTTAACTGTTATTAGTTTTCTAGTGTTGCTATAACAAAAGACAGGTAGCTTACACAACAGAAATATATTTTCTCATTGTTCTGGAGGCTAGAAGTTTAAGGTCAAGGTGTCAACAGTTTGATCTCTCCCAAGGCCTCTCTCCTTGGCTTGCAGATGACTGCCTTCTCCCTGTGTCCTCACATGGCCTTTGCTCTGTGCTCAATGCAGCCCTGGTGTCTCTTCCTCTTCTTCTAAGAACAACCGTCAGATTGGATTAGGGCCCACCCTAATGGTCTCATTTTAAGTTGATGGTCTATTTCAAGGCTCTATCTCCAATACAGTCACATTCTGAGATCCTGTGGGTTACATCATTGACTTATGACTTCAGGGAGGACACAAGTCAACCCATGTGATAAACCAACAAACATATGGGGTGAGGTGAAGCAGGAAAGAGGAATAGGGAGTGGTTAGGTGACAGTTCAGGTTTAACTAGGATGGCCAGAAGGTGTCATCAAAATGGCCATGTTGGGGTGAAGACCTGAAGGAGGTGAGGGAATGATCTTGAAGATATTTGAGATAAGTCATTTTGGGAGCAGAGACCAGTCAGTAGCAAGTTCAGAATAAGAAGAGTAAAAGAGGAGATAAAACAGGCATAAGTTTCAGTGGGAGCACTGAGCACACTTTGCAGGCCATTATAGGGAATTTGGCTATTAGTCTCAGTGATATGGAAAGTCATCTAAAATTCAATAAATATCTGATTAGTTAATTCACTTGAAACAAGGAAGGGAAGATTCTTCCTTCTAGTTTAGTTCTTTGTGAATGCTTATCCTCAACAGAGATTTACCTAACCCTAACTACAGAATATAGAACATGTCAATTCCAGATGGGAAAAATCCACTCAACTGTAGTGTGTTGTAAATTAATTTACCTAGGATAAATATGCTTAGTGGGAATTCGCAAAAACAAAACAAAACAAAACAAAACACCAGTACTATTAAGAAGGTATCATAAGTACAGCACCATGTCTTTGATTTTGAAGGACTCCATACATAAAGGAAGTGTTCTAAGTAGAGGATGAGTATGTTGGCCATGATATAATTTGATTTTTTTCTGGCGTCCTAGCAAATTTGTTGATTGATGTCTGTGTTAGTTTCTTATGGCTTCTGTAATAAATTACTACAAACAACGAAAATGTATTCTCTCACAGTTTAGGAGACCACAAGTGTGAAATTAAGTGTGTCAACCATGTGTCAACATGGTTGGTTCATTCTGGAGTTTCTAAGGGAGATTCTATTTCATGCCTGTCTTTTAGTTTCTGGTGGTTGATGGAAATCACTAGCATTTCTTAGCTCGTAACTGCATCAATCCAATCTCTGCCTCCATCTTCATGTGGCCTTCTTTCATGTGTGTGTGTCCTTTCTCTTATAAGGACACAAGTCATTTGAATTAGGGTCCATCCTAAATCCAGCATAATCTCATCTTAACTAATTACATCTGCAAAGACTCTATTTCCAAAAAAGGTCCCATTCCGAGGTTCAGCGTGAACATGAATTTTTGAGAGACACCATTCAACCCAATACAATGTCCATATCAAAACTGTAAAACTACAGTTCTTAGGAAAACCTATCTGCATGGGATTGGTGAACAGAACAACGGTTCTTTTTTTTTTTTAAAGATTTTATTTATTTATTTGACAGAGGGAGATACAGCGAGAGAGGGAACACAAGCGGGGGGAGAGGGAGAGGGAGAAGCAGGCCTCCCGCCGAGCAGGGAGCCCGATGTGGGGCTCGATCCCAGGACCCTGGGATCATGACCTGAGCCGAAGGCAGACGCTTAACGACTGAGCCACCCAGGCGCCCCCAGAACAACGGTTCTAAATTGGGCTTCCCGGGGCGCCTGAGTGGCTCAACCAACTTAACTCTTGGTTTCAGCTCAGGTCATGATAACATGGGTTATGAGATCAAGCCTCACTATGAGCTCCATGCTCAGCTGGGAGTCTGCTTGAGATTTTCTCCATCTGCTCCTCCCCTTACTTGCATGCCCTGTCTCTCTTTCTCTCTAAAATAAATTTAAAAATTTTGGAATGTCTGGGTGGCTCAGTTGGTTAAGCATCTGCCTTTGGCTTAGGTCATGATCCCAGGGTCCTGGGATTGAGTCCCCCATCAGCTCCTTGCTCAGTGGGGAGGCTGCTTTTCCCTCTGCCTGCAGTTCCCTCTGCTTGTTCTCTCTCTCTCTCTCTCTCTCTCTCAAATAAATAAATAAAATCTAAAAAAATAAAATAAAATAAATAAAATATCATAAACAAAATAAATAAATTGGGCTTTCCATTTGAGTTAGCTGATTCACTTGGTCTGGAGTGATCAGGCATAGCAAATTTTTTAAGCCATTCTGTGATTCTAACGAGTAGCCAGGGCCAATTAATTGGTACTCACAAAATTGTAAACACTTGAGCTTCATTGCATGTCTTATCTGATTATCATCCCAAGTACCTAACACAGGGTCTGCCTTATAATATATTCAATAAATATCTATTGGTTAGATTATGAACAAATAATTTTATAGGCTAAATGCAGTTTTGAAAGAAGATTATATACAGTGACCCGAAAGAATGGGAAAGTAGTGTTTCACACTGGAAGTTATAATGGGTTTCATTGTATTTCTTCTAGCATTTGAAAGATTTTGCAGAAACAATTACTTCATTCATCTCCTACCTTCCTTGTGATTAGTAAGTGTCACATATTATTAGCCCCATTTTTCAGATGAAGAAATTGGATCTCCTAGTACAGTTTTCCCTTCAACTGCAGTATTACTTTTTAATACCGCCAGGAATTTGATAGATGTCCTACAGAAAATAGAATTAGAGGCAGCATTTCTAGTAAACGAACATAGGTCACCAAGTTTTCAGTACTATATTCAAGATAGGATGATTTGAGAAGCCTAACTGAGGGGGTGGGGAAGGAAATAAAGAATGCTGTACAGAGTGAAACAAATATACTATAGACGAAGGTTACACAGTCAGACCCAATAAGTGAAGTAGTCCAGGGATTTATTAGAGCCATCATTAGTGTAGTAGAGAAGTCAGAATGTCAGACCCAGATTGAGACAGGTGGACGTGTGCTCACATCCTGGTCCTGCCACTTCAAAGCTGCATACCCCTAATTCCCTTGCCTATAATTTGGCTATCGTATTATTATCTGCCACATGGAGTTCGTGGGAAGGTTAAATGATATAATGCTTATAAAGTTCTTGGCTCATAGAAAGTTCTTCTTATTGTTGTGTTAGAACACTGCATTTTAGGCGTTATTTATGTCGTTCTTTCCTAAGGGCAAGATCACATTCAAGTGAAATGTGGAGAACTTTCCTATTTTACTGTTAATCCTGGCATTATTCTCCCCATGATACTGGTGAGGACAAAGAGGCTCAGTGAGGTTAGGTTACTTATCTAAAGTTTCCCAAACAAAAAATGGCAAAGCTTTGATTCAAACTAGTTCTTTCTCCTTCCAAAGTGGCAAAACTTTCCGCTACAAATGTTACAATTAGTACATCCCAGATTACTTACATTTTTTTATGTTGGTAAGAATACTTAACATGAGATCTACCCCTTAACAAATTTGTAAATGCACAATGCAGTGTTGCTAACTAGAGACACTGTCATACAGCACATCTCCACAAGTCATTCATCTAGCACAGCCAAAACTTCCTACCCAGCGAACAGCATCTCCCCATTTCCGCCTTCCCCCAGCCCCTATAGGCACCATTCGCCTTTCTGCTTCTATGAATTTGACCATTTTATTTTATTTCTTTTAAAGATTTTATTTATGTATTTGAGAGAGATTGAGAGAGAGAGAGAGAGAGCACGCAAGCAGGGGGAGGAGCAGAGGGAGATGGAGCAGAAACCCTGCTGAGCAGGGAGCCCGATGCGGGGCTTGATCCCAGGACCCCGGGGTCATGACCTGAGCCGAAGGCAGACGCTTAACTGACTGAACCGCCCAGGCGCCCCAGAATTTGACTATTTTAGATCCCTTCATATAAGTAGAATCATGTAGTATTTGTTCTTCTCTGGCTTATTTCACTTGGCCCCAATGTCCTCAAGTTTCATCTATGTTGTCGTATATGACACGATTTTGTTCTGTTTGAAAGCTGAAAACTATATTGCATTAATATAATAATATTGCATTGTATACAAATACTTCCATTTTAAATTCCCGTTTCATTTTTCCTACTAATTATAGCTACTTTTATTTTTTCAATATTTTATTTATTTATTTGAGAGAGAGCATGAGCAGGGATGAGGGGCAAAGGGAGAGGGAAAAGGAGAAGCAGGCTTCCCGCCGAGCAGGGAGCCGAATGCAGGGCTCGATCCCAGGACCCCGGGATCACGACCTGAGCCAAAGACAGAAGGTTAACTGACTGAGCCACCCAGGCGCCCCTACTTATAGGTATTTTTTAAATGAAATTGCACATTTACATTATTTACTGTGTAACGAAGTAGCCATTTTGTCAGTGACTGCACATGACTCTATAGGAACAGACCACACTGGTTGCTGATATAATTTGTCATCTTAAAGCAGAACACTCTGGACACGAAAAGGAGATGCTAACAGATGGGATGTTTGGACCCTTGTAAATTGGCACTGTCCAGGACAAACCCCTACTTATAGAGAACTCCAGATAATTTCCCAACTCCCACACAGAATATCTCACCAAATAAGCAGTTTCAGTAATTTGTGCAGAGGAACGAAGGAAAATTGGGTTTCAATGATGAATTTTAAAGGAGTCCAAAGAAAACTGACACCTTTTCCATGTCATTGTTTTCTGCTAGTATTCTCTGACTCGTTCTGCCAAGAGAAGGAGGCAGTAATGTGGTCAACCACAAGCACTTAGTACTGGTTTAGAAAGCATTGTAGCTTTTGACCATCCAATTGTTTACTAATATTTGCCCAGCAATAATGTACAATAATTATCCTGTACTCAGCTGACTAAAGCTCTCTCTACATTTTTCATGAGCCATGCAGTCAACACAAAGGTAAAGAAAATTCAGTGGAATGCTGCCTTGATTGAGAGACTGAGTCAGAAGTGGGAAAGAGACAGAGAGCAGAGAAAGATAAAGTAGAGATACAAATAGAGATGTAGAAGGACAAAGAGAGAGAAACCTGGAGTGAGAGAAGCACAGAGATGGGGAGCAAGAAGGAGACAGAGAAGTAAGGAAGTGACAAAGGCTAAGGAAGAGAGGGAGAGAATGAGCTTGGGAAAACAGAGGCAGAGAGAGATACAGGAGAGAGCCTGAACAGCTGACAGACAGACTGGCACTCATTTTATGAGAAGCAGGTGTCTTCAAGTAACAGCTCTAAGTAGAGTCAAATTTACTCTACTTGCATTTAGATAATGTAGATTATTTCCAGCAAATTCAGGTACCTACTGGCTCCCTTCTTCTGGATTAACCAAAAGATAAAAGGTAACTCTTTTACAACCGGGGGAAAAAAAAACGGTCAGTTGGAAGGTCAGTGCTCTGCCTCCAAAAGTCATAAAGTTTCAAAATTAAATGTAGATATTTCCCCCTCATTTTCAGTCATTAACCCTGCTGCTGCCCTTCTTAAAGGTGAACAGTTACATCCGGGGCTGACCGCAGGACCAGTAACAGTGGGCATAGATAGCAGCCATTTTCGGTAAGAATTATCACCAGAATGTGAACCCCAAATTATCTGGGGCCTTCTTTTTTAGGAATAAATTTGGGTGAAATACAAAATGAACCGTGTGTGTCTATTTATGAGCCATAAGCTTATCTGAAAAGTAAACATGCTGGCAGCTAAGTTCACATTTGCCAATAGTCGAGAATACACTTCCTAGCCTCAACATCAAGTAACTGCTCATAAATCAGCTTGTCACTGATTCAAAGGAGGGACACACTGACGGGATCACAGTGCCACTGAAACTCCGGGTGATTTGGTCACAGCTACTGATTCCAGGGAAGACGGCATGTACATCTAGGAAGAAAAACCTTGTCCATAATTCAAAAGCACAAGATAGAAGCTGAACAGGGCTGTGAATGATAAGCACACTTCTCATTGCCGTGAAATTGCCACATCTATCACCATCGTCCTTAGTTTTTGAATTCATAGTTCAGGCCCGTCACTCACTGATGAAACCTGACATTTACATGTAGTGCCATTTCTTGGGCAAAAGGAAAAGCAGTCTGTGCAAATGACCACTGACGTATATGACTGCTGAAGTCTCGGGGGGTCACAAATATGGGCCAACCACCCTGGGCTGATGGATTTTCAGTAATGTCAGGCATTGTAAGATGAAACCTTTCCCACTGGTAAAAATGAAGGCATTTTCATTCAATTGTATCACAATGTGAAGTGGCCTATTTATTTGCACACTTACTTTTTATTCTTTTTGTATTATTTTGTTTCAGGAGTTTTGAAGGCCAGAACTCTAGTTTGGTTTAAGTTCTCCGTGCAAGGATAATGGAGTTGAATTAATTTTGATTTCTAAGGCCATAAATTTATGAACATATCATTGGACTCAGAGGTTTATACAACCAATAATTTAAGGTATTAATCTGTCCATTATAGGTGTCCATAAGTATTTACTGAATAAATTAATAAATGAGGAAGATTAATCACTCAACAAACCTACATTAGTGCCTAATATATATAATATACTGCACTAGTTGCTAATAATGCTAATAATCAAAACAGAGTAAGACACATTTTCAACTCATTTGACATGTTTGCTCAAAAGTAACTCCACTGAATCTTTCCCCAGGAACCACATTGAAAAAAACCACTCATCCCCACCCCACCTCCCAACCCACTCACCAACAGAAGTCTCTATGCCTCATCTCTGCTTTCTATCTGACAAATTTATATTTTGCTATTTATTTCTTTATTTTTAATTTTTTTATTAATATATAATGTATTATTTGTTTCAGGGGTACAGGTCTGTGATTCATCAGTCTTACACAATTCACAGTGCTCACCAGAGTACATACCCTCCCCAGTGTCCATCACCCAGCTTTTATATTTCCCTGACTGAAATGTTTGATGAACAAAAGTAGGAATTGTTGTCTGTTTTTTTTTTTTAAGATTTTATTTATTTGACAGAGAGAGACACGGTGAGAGAGGGAACACAAGCAGGCGGAGTGGGAGAGGGAGAAGCAGGCTTCTCCCAGCACCCTGGGATCATGACCTGAGCCCAAGGCAGATGCTTAATGACTGAGCCACCCAGGCGCCCAGGAATTGCTGTCTGTTTTATTCACTACATTATTCCTAGCACCTGGACTGTTGTCTAGAACATTCTAGCCACTCAGTAAATGATTTTTGAATAAATTAATGAATGCACAGAATCCTTTCTTCAGTGAATCTGATATTTAGTGAAAGAAATTGGCAAATTAAACATGAAATGCAATAGGTGTTAAAATTGATGTAGCTGGTTAGACTTCGGAGAGCAGGGACTTTCTCTTATATGACCACTGTATATCCACAGTACTACAGTAAACATTATTTAAATGTTTATAAGTGTTATGATGAATGCTTGTTTTAAATAAATGAATAAATATTTATGTGATGTAAGGTTTTTAATCTATCAAAGAATGTCTATGAGGGTAAAATGTCCTGCATACTAAGGCACTCTGTTGGTTGACTGACCTTCAACATCAATTTTCTTTTAGTATTATTGGCTGGGGAATGCAGTCAGACTCATCCTTAGCAGAGAGTCTTCGTACCCAGATATCCATTTAGAGTGTGGGGAGGAGATGGCTTCACCCACTGTGAGGAAATACACCATGCAGATTTTAAATGCATCTGCTAATTATAGACATGCAGCTAATATGTATATGTTGAGACCATCATAGAACACATATAGTCTGATTTCATGCTTTCAGCAGATATTGACTGAACACTTTTTATATAACAGGCATTATGCAAGGTAATGGGGATACAGTAGTAAATAAGAAAGATGTGGTTTTTGATTTGATGATAGGGTTGGCTATAGTCTGCTGTCTTACTGTGCTCTCTTTGCTTTTCTATTCCTCTGTACCTGACTTCTTTGGGATTAATTGAATATTTTTGGTATTCCATTTTAATCCCTCAGTTGGCTTTTCAACTGCACCTCCTCTTACTATTACTTACCTGTTTCCCTAGCATCTAGAGGTTGTAACATGTCTCCTGCCCTTATTCAGACTACTTAGAGTTAATATTGTACCACTTAGTGTAAAATGTAGTATCAGTAAAGTTCCATTTGCCTTCCCCCATCCCTTATGCTATTGTCCAATTTTATATCTATAAATGTAATGAATTCCACAATACCTTTTTTTTGTTGTTGTTTTAAACAAAGTAAATAAGATAAAATTTTATATTTATTCACATATTTTCAATTTCCAGGGCTCTTTATTTTGCTCTTTACTTCTATCTGTAGATCTTCGTATCACATCGTTTCCTTTAAGCCTGAAGAAATTCCTTCAGTATTTCTGGTAATACAGCTCTAGTTTATCTGAAAATATCTTTATTTCACTTTCCTTCTCAAAAAGCTATTTTTGGTGATTAACATAACATAATAAAAAACAAACAAACAACAATAACAACAAAAAAAACCTATTTTCACTGAATATAGAAGTCTGGGTTGAAAGTCTGTATATTCCCCCAGCACTTAGTCCATTGTTTTCTGGCCTCCATTGTTTCTGTGAGAAACCATTCTCATATTACTCTATCTCTATCTAGAATATGTCCTTTTATTCCAGATTTGGGTTTTTTAAGCTTTTTTTTTCCATTCTTTTTCAGCAATTTGACTATGGTGTGCCTATATGTGATTCATCTTGTATATATCTTGATTGTGGTTCAGTAAGTTTCCTGGATCTGTACATTAATCTTTATAACTAAATTTGGAATATTTGGGCCATTTTTTTTTGCAAACTCTTCTCTCCTGATTCATCTGTTTTTTTTTTTTGAATTGTATTCATGTTAGACTACTCTTCTTAAATTACTAAAAATCTATTTACTTTTTAATCCCTTTGATTTTTTTGATATTTTGAAACTTTACTTCTCATTTTTAGAGTTTTTATTTGGTTCCTTTTTATAGTTTCAATTTCATTGCCAAAAGTTTTCAACTGTTTAGTTACTATGACCATCTTTTTCCTTAATGTCATTTTCTACTTACTTTGATATCTGTGTCCTCCCAGGGTCTGTTTCTATTGATCATTTTTCTTCAGAACTTGATTACAGGTCACATTTTTCTGTTCCTTTACATGTCTGCTCATTTTTGATAGCTCGATGGACATTGTTACAATGCATCGTAAGTAGTTTGGATTTTGTTATCTTCTTTTCAAGTGTGTTGAGTATTGTTCTGGACGGCATTCCATAGTTACTAGCACTTCCTTTTGGTCTTACCAACTTTCGTTCTATTATTTGTTAAGATAGGTCAATTTTGGTTTTATATGTAGTCATAGGGTGTGGCCCTTACCCTAGGAAATGATCCTTACTCTGAAAACATAGCCTGTCTGAGCTTTCCAGTGAATGCCAGTGATACTTACTGCAGCAGTGTGATTTCTTCCCTTCCTTACTTTTTTTTTTTCTTTTTTTCTTCTGGGTCAGAACTTCAGCATCTCCCAGCATGACATGACTTCTGGTATTTCCATTCAATTCTCAGCCCTTCGGCAGCTTCTGCCTCCTAAGTATTATCGAGTCTGATCTTGAGCATGCGTCACTCAGCCCTTGATCAATGACTGCATTAGTCAGTGTTCTCCAGAGAAACAGAACCAATTGGAGATAGATGGATATGTAGATAAATATAGAGACAATGAAAGACTGGCTCACACTACTATTGAGGCTGAGAAGTCCCACCATCTGCCAGGAAAGTTGGTGGTATAGTTCCATTCCAAACCCAAAGGCCTGGGAATAAGGAGTGCCAATGTCTGGGGGCAGGACAAGATGGATGTCTCAATTCAGGCAGAGAACAAATTCACCCTTCCTCTGACATTTGTTCTATTCAAGCCCTCAACTTACTGGATGATGCCCACTGGCATTGGTGAAGGTGATTTTCTTCACTCAGTCTACCCATTCAAATGCTCATTTCTTCCAGAAACACCCTCACAGACATATTCATAAATGATATCTTACCAGAATATCTCGGCATCTCTTAGCCCAGCCAAGTTGACACATAAAATTAATCATCACAATGACCCACATTTAATCCTCACATAAATCCTCCCCTCTGACACACATACCAGTTCTCTCCTTTCTAACACCCTGTCCTGCAAATTCCAGTCACTCTGGGAGTCCAGAATTCTGATGTCTGTAAGCATGATCTGCACCTCTCTGAACTATGGAAATAACATGCCAACTAGGCAGAGAGATCCAGGGCATTTGTGGAACTCACCTCCTGGATTTCTTTTCCCTCAAGTACTACAGTTCTACATTTCTTGTTGTTCAGTACTTGAAAACAGTTGCTTCATATGGTTTGACCAGTATTATGGTTGCTTATAGTTGGATAACATATTCAGCAACATTTACTCTCTAAAAGCTGAATGTAGACATCTTTAATCTTATACTGCAGTAGGGAAGACATATGTCAAATATATAATTGTGTCATCAATTGTTTTAATTATATTCAGGATAATGCCATGAAAGAGAAATATAGGAAACTCTAGGAGCATATAATAGAGCTGTTCATAATCTAGCTTCATCTGTCATGTAAGGTTTTCCTCAGAAAGTGATATTGAACTGAATTCTCAAGGCAGACAGGAGTTAACCAAGCCACAAGGAGGTAAAAAAGAAAAGAAAAAAAAAGTTCAGTTAGAGGTAATAGCATCTGGAAAGGACCTGAGGTAGGAGGGAATATCACGTGCCCAAAGAACTGAAAGAAATTAATATCTAACATCTATTGAAAGTACATTATGAAATTATGAACAATCACTGTGCTAAATAAATGCTTTATATATTATCTCATTAGAGTCTAACAAATTTATGAGGTAGATACTATTACTAATTCATTCTGTTGTCGAGGAAACTGAGATTCAGAGAGATTCAATAAACTTACCCAAGGTCGTGACATACTGGGAACTGGTTCCAGGCTGTTTTACTACAGTGCTTGAACACTCAACCACTACACTTTAAGAGGAAAAGAGCAGAATTATCTGGTAGCAGAGAAAGAGAGGTGTGGACATAGAGGAAATTATGTGTAGTCTACAACCTGACTTAAGAAAGCTAAATTTCTCATTGAGGAGAAAGCACTATAAAAACAAGGTAGATTAAGGAATGCACTTGTCGTGATGAGCACTGGATGAGGTATGGAAGTTTTGAATCACTATACTGTACCCCTGAAACTAATATAACACTGAATGGTAACTATACTGGAATTAAAATAAAATAAAATACTTGCTTTTCCACATCATTTAGGGGACTTTGTTTATATCATTTTAACATTTATGATAAATCACATTCTTATTTATTTTGAAGGAAAAGACCCTAGAGAATTTGAATAATGTCTGTAGTCAAATAAATGTTGATTTGTTCATCTACCAGGAAGTAAAAACAACTTAGAAATCATATACAATTTATATTTAAATGTATTTCTAAAAGGGGCTTTAAACTGTATTTTTACAACCAATATGTTTTAGTATAAGTCCTTTTGTTTTACAAAGAAAAGACAGAAACGCAAAGAAGTTTAATAACCTGTCCAAGGTCACTCAACTTGAAATAGTAAAACAGGGACTAAAATCTGGGGCTTCTGACTCCTGATTAAAAACAGCAAACTGTCTACCTTATAGTCCAGTTCAAAAGATGCTCCAAGGAAGAACACCATTAATTATCAAATTGGGGTGGAGTCAGGGAGTGACCATTAATAGTTCTGAGTGCTTGGGAAGCAGGAAGCTCCCTCCCCTACACCCAGACCTGAGAGCCCAGCAGCTGTTATAGATAGAGTGAGCTTGGCAGTTATCAGAATTTAAGGGGAAAGGAGGAAATCAAGCAACTGGCAAATATTTCTTGAGTGTTTGCCATGTACCAATTTCAGGGGTGACTATGGAGTTTGGCTGGACATCAAGAAATCAAACCTGAAGTAAAGGAGCTGGGTACAAGGTAAAACTAAAGTCTCTCTCTTACTGCAGATAGCTGGTAGAACATTTTCTTTCCAATTCCTTATCAGAGAAGGGTCTCACCCTATTGTAGGATGTGATACCCATAACAATAGAGTGTGCAGCAGGAATAACAGAAAGATAGAGCAGAGGATGGAGGAGGCCTTTTCCTTCAGGAAGCTTGGAGATACAACAGGGAAAGTTTACCAGAAGCAAGTGTGTTTGAATTGAGTTTTAAAGGCTGCATGGACATATTGAAGTTGATCATTGGTGAAGGGCCACCAGACTGTGCATACAATGGCAGGGGGGTTGAAATGTCACAAAGAAAGAGAAGCAGAATGTCCTGCTTGGGAAGCAATAATAAAACAAAATCCTAATGTCCCAGAGGAAGTTTACAAAGGAAACAGTACTTAGATGGATGTGTCCCTCTACAAATGTACAAGGAAGAAGCCAACTAAGGAGTCTGTTTTATGTAAATCAGATTTATTTTATAAGTTTAAAAGCTTACTTAGATACTAATCAAGGAAATTAAATCAGGTCTTGTTTTGGTATTGAAAGTAAATTTATTCACTCATTTGTCAGACATTTATTGATCTCCTTTCATGTGCCAGACCATCAATTAGAACTTGGGATATCAAGTAAACAAGACATTTCACACCATATAAGTGTCAAGGGCAGAGGAGAGACTTTTGTGAGTTCCAACAAAGGTAAGAAGAATAGCCTGGTCACCGGTTGATGTTCCAGAGCAAGAGGGTGGTGGAAATGCTGTTCAGAGAGTGAGGCACGGCCAGCTCATGCCGGGATTAGGGTCTATGGTAGGAAGTGTGATTTTTTTTCCAAAGAATAGCATGAAGGTTTTAGAAGGCGTTTAAGCAGAGAAATAATATGATTTGATTTATGTATCTACTACTTCACTGTCATCCCCCACACAAAAGATCTATCAGGTTTTTACCCAGTGCACACTGATGATGGAGTGGAACAGCCCCAAAGGGAAATAGATTAGCAGGCTTGTGGTCAGAACTCCTTATAATTCCAAGGTAGGAATTATAAAGTAGAAAAGCAACACATGATACATTTGCCAGGTCCATATTATAAAGATGGAAGATGGTCTAACCTATATTGAAATTGATTCTCTTGTTATTGCCTTATATTCAAACACCTTCTGAACTAATTTGGAGGGGGAACTATATATATATATAGATATATAATATCACCATGCAAATTCGGGCTCTGGGCACTGAGTGGGCAAGTTGATGATGAGTTGGACAGTTGTGGCTCTTGACACCAACAGTTGTTTCAAGCATTTACTAACTTGCCCACCCAAGTGCTACTGATTTTCCTGGACTCCTCCCCAACCATCTGAAGTCACATATACAACTCTATGCATTCCAGGGGTTAACAGTTTGTGAACACACCTTGCTTCTTTTGGAATTATTCTGCTTGAATAATTCTGTCCATTAATGTCCACTTGTGAAAAATGCAAAGGATTGTTGCATCTCTGGGCATGTCCACTTATGTTAATGAGGCTGCATATCAAGGACATCTATTGTCTCACTTTCAGGGAAGGCAAAGGTACTAACAGGTGATTGCGGTATGACTGATTCATGCAGGGCATCTATGACCTCTGTAACCAAAGATGTGGAGCAATGAGAACAGAAAATTGTCACATGGGCCCCAACTCTGGTTTGAATATAGACATTTCAATCTAGTTAACTCTTTCAGTGATCTTCCTAACCTAAAGCTAAAAAAAAGCCACCAAATTTTACTCTTACGGCTTGAAAGACAGACTCGCGAGATTCTATTTCCACTTTCTAATGCAACATACAGAAAAGTTTTGAAAAGAAAACCTAAACAATGAGAAAAACAGAGCGGGGAGAAAAGGATTTCTTTTCTTCTCTTTTTTTTTCCTTCTGGGGTCCCAACCCTCTGCCTGTGATTGCCTGCTGAGCAGATGGCTGCATCCATACCCTGCCTGCCCAGCTTCCTGTGATAAGCCGTGCAGCATGCCCGTTTCTCTCCGCAGACAGCATTAACAGAACCCATCGCATATATTCTAGGTTTCCTCTACGCTCAGAACAGCACCAAGCGCAGCATTAAAGAGCGGCTCATGAAGCTCTTGCCCTGCTCAGCTGCCAAAACGTCGTCTCCTGCTGTTCAAAGCAAGTTTGTTTTTGTTTTTTTTTTCTCCCTCCACGCCACATGTTTGTTTCATTCCTTTAGGTCTGCATGCACTCCAGTTCTCTGCTTCTAAAGAAAAAAAATCAATATATTATATTATGCAAAACCAAGTCTGTTGATGTACTCTTGTGTACCCAAATACCCAGCGGAACTTTTGTGTGATTGTGAGGCCCTTCCTGTCTGGCAGACTGATGGCACAGTGTTAGTGACAAGAGCCTGGGCTCCAAAACATTTGGAAATTTCTGTTTGATCTGAGAGGTGAGAGTAGCCTTGAGATGACCATGGCCTAACTGGTTGGCAGGGCTGCTACACACTTCAACCTGCATCACCTTGTAGATTTCCTGACTCACATCTATGCATTTGGCTCACACCATTCAGATACTGCCAAACTTCAGAAATATCACTAGGTTAGAAAAACTACTACAAAGTGGAAACCATTTACACAAATGTGAGGGTGTTTTTTCCTTTTTTTCTTTTTAAGATTTTATTTATTTGACAGAGAGAAACACAGCGAAAGAGGGAACACAAGCAGGGGGAGTGGGAGAGGGAGAAGCAGGCTTCCCGCCGAGCAGAGAGCCTGATGCGGGGCTCGATTCCAGGACCCTGGGATCATGACCTGAGCCAAAGGCAGACGCCTAACGATTGAGCCACCCAGGCGCCCCGAGGGTGTTTTTTTCTTTGCTTACTCTTTCTCTGGGTTCTCTAGGAAAAGAGAACCCATATATACATGCATACACACATATACATGCGTAGACACATACATACATGTACATATATGTACATATATACATATACACACAAACCTGTGTATAAAGGTATTTATTTTAAAGAATTGGTTCCCATGACTGTGGGGGCTAGCGTGTCTGAAATCCTTAGGGCAGACTGGCAGGCTGGAAACTCAGGCAGGACTGGAGACTTCAGTCTTGATACGGAATTCCTTCTTTCCCAGGAAATCTGGTTTTGCCTGGCTCTTCAGCATGAGATGAGGTCCACCCACATTATCTAGGGTCATCTCCTTTACTTAGAGTCAACTGTTGGTAGATGTTAACCAGATCTGCAAAATACCCTGACAGTAACATTGAGATTAGTGTTGCTTGAAATAACTGGGTGCCTAGCTTAGCCAAGTTGACACAGAAGACTTTCACTCTCTCCACCTTCTCTTTCTCTCCAATTTTGTGACATTCTTGAGGAGTAGAAAGTAAGGGGTATCTAAAGGGCAATGCTTTATTTATTTTATAATGATGCTATATACAATTTATAATGAACATTTATAAATATCTTATGTTTACATTCTTTCTTTTTTTAAGATTTTATTTATTTATTTGAAAGACAAAGACAGAGAGACTGAGCAGAGAGGGGGAGGGAGAAGCTGACTCCCTGCCGAGCAGGGAGCCCTGCACGGGACTCAATCCCAGGACTCCAGGATCATGACCCAAGCCAAAGGCAGATGCTTAACTGACTAAGCCACCCAGGCGCCCCTGTTTACATTCTTTCATACACAATTTTTTAAAAGATTTTATTTATTTGACAGAGACAAAGCGAGGGAGGGAACACAAACAGGGGGAGTGGGAGAGGGAGAAGCAGGCTTCCCGATGAACAGGGAGCCTGATGTGGGGCTCGATCCCAGGACCCCGGGATCATGACCTGAGCCAAAGGCAGACGCTTAATGACTGAGCCACCCAGGTGCCCCCACAATTTTTTTTCAAACATCAAACCACTGTTAGAATCAGACAGAGAAGGTGGTGTTCTTTGGCAGTGACAAAACAGAGTATGAAGAATCTGGCTAGCACATTCTATGTGTGGGGCTCTAACCCATATCTTCACCAACTCTCTTTATATTCTGCCTCACCATCTTATAGGAACTGATGGGCTCAGTGTTGTAAAAAACATGAATGCCCTGAAATTTCACTAGTCTCCACAATGCAAATGGAGAAAATACAGAAAGTACCTCAAACAACCCAAGACATCCAGTCAAAAGTCCAAGGATAAAACAATAACTTATTTCAGTGGCATTGGTTAGACATAATATATCATAATAATAAGATTTAATTAATTCACTTATTCATTTGCCATAAATGTATTATATGTCAGTTCCTATTCCCATTCGGGGAGATATAGCAGTAAATAAAACAGCTTTAAAAAGGTCCTATCCTACTAGAACATTCTGTGGGGAGAGGGGACAGGACAAAATTACTTTTATTAATGACAATCTGATGGACAAAAAATTTAAATTATGGTTGAGATCCATTGCTTCAATTTTTTCCATTCACTGCACACACCATGCACACTATCTCACAAACAAAAACATAATGTGTCATCAGCAACCTAAGAGGCCATAATCCCAGAATAATGCCCCAACCCCGACCATCCACAATATTGAAGCTGCAGACGTTTTTATTGCCACTATTTGTCAGCAAATGTTTGTTATTAGAGCCATTGCTTTTCTCCTTTCAAGTCGGAGTCAAAATTGCCAATTTACCAGATATTCACTGAAAACGTAGTCATTTGTACACAGTAGACAGGTAAAATATAACTTTAAAATGGATTCCTATATTAACTTGGGAAGAACAAAATTGCTGGGTCCTATTAACACTCTTCCTGCACCAATCCCTGGTAAAGTCAGACCCCAAATAAATGGGCAGGGAGGATGCAATGAAATTTTCAACTATAAGTGTGAGGGAAAAGCCAGGATCTTTCTTGAGAGGAAAAAAATAATAATAATAAAAGATACCAAAGCATGAGCAGAATAATTCTAAAAACTGACATTTTTAGAAAAATAGGATTTCATAAAATTGGCTGATATTGAACTGATGCTAGACTTGGACTATGACCCCAAAAGTTCTGCAAATATAGCTCCCTTCCCCACTAGCCACCTGCCACAAGAACACCCCAGAAAACACATTAATTCCATTGCTGTATCAGAAGGGCATTATTCGTGCGTGGGTCCCTATCCATGATCTGGCCCTAAGGGGTCAGGCACAGGACTTAAAAAATGCTATGAGAGTTAGAGCCGGGTGCCTGGAGGGGCAGAGGACCCTAGGCCACCAGGAGAAAAAGCTTGGCCACCGAATGTCTGCATGCTGGACCACAGAGAAGAAGGGTTGGCTTGATGGGGCTTGTTCTAGGCTTGAGTGAGCTGCACAGTGGCTGAGGGAATGTTCTCCACCACATCCCATGAACTTTCAAAGCTTAGGGGCCAAAAGGTAGTTAAGAAGGGCCAATACTCATTCTAAATTCCATTCTCTTTTCCAGGAAGACAGATAAGAAAGGGCTCTTCATTCCTCAGGGCAGGAATGTGAGATTTATCAATACCATGCAAATAACAAAAGAAGAACTATTTCCTACAGAATGGCCAAAACTCCTGCTGAGTTATGGAGTGCTTAGGTTTCTAGTCAGAGCACTCGAGAGTTTGAAGAGAGCCTAAGAAGACTTGTAGCCTCACCTCACATTGGGTTCCCAGACAGACTCCTCTGTCATTACCAGGGAGATGCTCTGCTTCATCAGGGAGACACCCGTTTGGTGGTTGTCAGCTTTAAAGAGCATTCTTCCTCATGCTCTGCCCAATCAGCCTCCTTTCTAACTTCCAAGCATATTGGTCCTAGTCCAATGCTTGAGAGTAATCTGTAGCACTTGCTCCTTCCTTCACAGGACAGTGCTCTTCCTCCTCCTCCCCCTCCTTCTCCTTCAGAGCTGGGAGGGCAAGTGGTTTATTCACCAAAGTCACTTATCTTCATGACAGTAAATGTAGAAAGCATAAAAAAAGATAAGAAATCACGCACACACACACAGACCACACAACACACTCCTAATCCTAGTGTATTCCTCTACTTTGAAGTAACTGCGGATAATAAGTAACATCTTTTTCCATCAATGTGTGTGCATTAATGATCACATCTATACCAAATTTTTATCCTTTTCTTACATTGCATGCTTTCATACATATTAACCCTGCTATTAAAAATGTAAATGGAATTTTTAATGGATGCATATTATTACATTGTAAAGTGACAGTATCCTGTTTTTGACCACATTCCCTGGCTTCTGAATATTTAGATTTTTTCCCTTTTTCCCTTTTCATCCCATAATATAAATAGCACTGGGATAAACATCTCTGTGTATACATCTGTGTATGCCTTTTAGATTATTTTTTTCCCAGATTTGGAATATTGGATGAAAGCATTAAATTATGTGAATGCAAGCTTTCTCATGTATTTTAGAAAATTGTTTTTTTGAGTTGGCCTTTTAAATATTTAAACACATCATGTATATTACCTCTTGAGTTTTTTGTTACATAGATTTAATATCCTCAATATTTGGAAATTATACACATTTTATAGTCATTTGTTAAATGTAGACTTGAAATATTTCTTCTGCTGTTTGTGCTTCAAATGAAAGCATTAAAAGAAGTAGCACATGACAAAGAGTTTCTACATGAAACATTATTATAGCCAGTATTAAATTTTTGAAAATCAAACATATTACTCATCTTTAACAAAAGGAAAAATAACAAGCCCCAAATGTTTTGTGTTCAAGCATACTTCTTAACTATGAAGTTTGAGATTCTCAGGCAAATATCAAATTCTAAGTGCCTTGGAAAGATACTGGGGAACAACAAACATGGCAAACCTATGCAGTGGCCTCTGGTGGAATGGGAGTAAGAGACATGATTCAAATGTCTTCCTCCTGACATAAAACACCCCAACAAGAGTGAGAAATGGGATAGGGACTGAGGCTGGGGACACCTGCGCTGTGAATTAAGGATTAGCTTTTAAGTTTGGGCCCCTGTGCCCTGTGTAGCCTATTGCCCACTGCTCTTTGAGCACCTGACCCTAGATGCAGATAAGAGCACCAACCAGATATGGGAGCCTGGTTACCTTTACTGGATCCCACTCCCTGACTTTCTCATATCACTCATGGAAAGCTGTCCACTTGCTGAAATTAAAAACAACTTCCTTTCACTTTATGCTCCCCACCCACCATCTTACTGACCACTAAAGTCTGGTCAATTTTCTCTCTGAAATATCTTTTACATGTACTACTGTCTTGTGTGAGGGCTCTTGCTCAGACCCTCATTATCCCTTCCAAGAACTACCAAAAGAGGCAGATGGAGGCAGGGTGGGCTTTAATGTCAACCTGGCATGCATTTGAATTCCTCTTGTGCCTCCTACTAACAAAATGCCTGGAGTTATTTAATTAAATTACCTGGACCCTAAGTTTCCTTATTTGGTCATTTGTTCACATTATTTTTTTGAAAAACCATGTGTTGTCCACATGATTCTAGGCATTGGCTTTATAGTGGAGGATTAAGACCTATTAGTTCACTGTCTTCATTGAGTTTATATGGGAAGAAAGATGATAAACATAAAAACAAAGACAATCTCGGAAGGTGATGTGTATTATAAAATAAGTTAATCTGTGGCAAAGTAATGGAAACTGAATGCAGGTGGAAAATGTACTTAGTCTGGATCAGGCAAAGCATCATTGATGAGGTGACTTTTGAGACCCAAAAGCACGAGGAGGCCCATGGTATGAGGGTCTGGAGAGAAAGTTCCAAGAAAGAGGACACAACAAGAGCAAAGGCTCTAAGGAGGGAAGGAGCATAGCTTATTCATGATACAAAAAGAAAGACCATTGGGATCACCAGACAAATGGTTGGTTGTGGGATTAAACAAGATAACTTATGCAAAGTACTTAGTACATGAAACATCATGAGTATGAATATATGACAAGTTATTAACTCAGTTGAGAGTCCCAGTCAGGTTCTCAGGCCGGTGTATTATTTTCCCTGTATAATGGCTGAGGAAACTGAGGCAAAAAGAAGTTAGACAATTTTGCCAGTTAACAGAGCTGGGATTGTGACTCCAGAGCCTTCTGTCTTCATCACTTCATCAGGCTGAGCTGCACTGACCATCTCTGATATTGACTGAGGAAGCCCTTTTAGGGTGTATAATTGTAGCTCTGTTTCACACTTGGAATCACAAGTCTTCAAATTGGAAGGAAACATGGGAAAGCATTAGGTCTGGTAGTCTGCATCCAGGAAGGTAGCCTTACATCCCCATTTCACAACTGAGACAACTGGGTTCTGATAGGTTGTAATAATTTGTGTAGAATCTACAATTGAGAAGTTGGAATGAACCCACCCCCAAAATCCACTTAGTCCAATGCTAGAGATGCATTCAGTGAATGACTGCAAGATATAGGACTGTCATATCAATAGAACTCTTACTGGAAAAATTCAAGGAGAGAGTGAAGGGGGATTTCTTTTTTTTTAAAGGTTTTTTTATTTATTTGAGAGAAAGAGTGAGCAAGAGAGAGAGAGAGTACAGGAGCAGGGGCAAAGGGAGAAGGAGAAGAAGATTCTTCTGCTATGCAGGGAGCCCGATGCCAGGCCTGATCCCAGGACTCTGGGATCATGACCTGAGCTGAAGGCAGACGCTTAACCAGCTGAGCAACCCAGGCGCCCTAAGGGGAATTTCTATCTAAGCAAAAGTTCATCTTATTTTAAATGTTTTAAGTATTTAGTCTATTACAACAGCAACAACAACAACAATAGCCTATTACAAGGAATATAGCCTATTTTATATGTGAAAAAACTGAGATCTATAGAACGGAAAGGATATTTCAAAATAGCAGAGCTATTAAAAAAATCCAGGATGAGAAACTAGACTCAAGTCCAGTATTTTCCAACACTGAAATTCTGTGATTTGGTATTAGTCAGGGTTCTGGCAGGAAACACAAGGCACTCTTAAATGGGGCCATGGAAGGGAGTTTAATGAAGGGATTGTTTGCAAAGATAGGAGCGGGGATTCTAGACCCAATAAGGCTGGTGAAGCCCCCAAGACCCATAGGAGTGAAGTTATCACTTCTATAGCCATCATTACCAGAGAGGAAGAAAGCTACAGCTATACCTATAACTATCAGAGAGGGTTTCGCAGCAGGGATACTGGCCCTTGGAAGAGGAAAGCAGCCACTACAACCCAACCTCCAGCCAGGGGGGACCCCCCAAAATAAATACCATAACCCCTCTCTTCCTTCTCTCTGATCTGTTGGTGCTTCCCACTGGGCGGAGGGCAAGGAGTTGAAATAATATCCATAGAGGCCAGTCTCCAAGCCCTAGAACAGTATGTAGAAGGATAGAGGGAGGCTCTGGAGGCCAGCTGGAGGTGTTTTCCAGCTTCTCTATATCTTGGAAGCCAGGGGTTGGGGATCTACAAGACCAGTAACAATTCTCAGAATCAGTCACGCTGCTCTTCTTGGAAGATTTGTTCCCAGTTTCATGATAGGCTGACAACTGGCTGATAAATGTATGTGGATATTGAGTAGATAATTTTAGGATCAAGGAATTTAACTAGCTTTTTCATGAATGGCTTAGTATCAAGAAATCCCTAGGTACTCCACTCTAGGTGAGCACAAAAACTTTTTCTTTAAAATATAAATGTTGTCAAGTCTGTGGCTATATCTCCATGTCTCCTTATTAGATAACTGAGTAATTCATTATGTCTGTCTATGCCCCAATTATGTTATTATAAAGTAATCATTTTTCCCTATTCATTCAAAGGACATTACGGTGACCAAAAGATTACTTACTAGATAATAATCAGGAACAAATGCAAAAGATAAAATATTAAACACTTGATTTTATGTGTTTGTATTTATATACATGTTTTTATTTAAATTTGTTTCATAATATCTTCCCAGTAAATCTGAGCACTCCCATTCAATCAAAAAACTGATTCGCTAAATGAAAGCTTCATTCCAGTAGCTTTTGTTGTTGATTTGAGCAAACACAGGAGAGTGAACGCAACATAATAATTGTGGGGTTAGACGACTCCATCAGTATACTGCCTTGTATAATTGCAAAACATGATTTCCTAACTTTCACTTCAGATTTTTGGTATCAAATACAGCATAACATTTCAGTGTGTTCTGTTTTGCCCAGCAGCATTTGATTATGGAAAGTTTTAGATGTCTCTCTTGGAGAAGAAACATCAACACTTGGCTGTTGGAGGATTTGTTTTCAAAAAGTGATTTAAACAGCTAACATGCTGTCAATTAAAAATACAACAGTAAACTCCGGGAAACTTTTTAAAATATTTAACCTTCTGAGAATTACTCAACCTCATGCTAACTCTTTAGTGACTTTAGGTAAAAACCCTGACCTGGGCATATAGTCAGGAAAATCTTTGTAGGAACAGAAGCGTAACTCATGAAGGTTTGTAAACTTACTTTACAAGCAGAAAACAAGGTCCTTTAAATTCATTATATGTATGAGCCCTAAAAATGTTACATTCAAATACTCAGATGTTATTTTTATTTATTTAGCAAGCATCTAGTACTTATTATGTGGGTGGTACAGTTCTAAGTGCTTTGCACAGTTTAACTCATTATGGCTCTATAGGATAGACTCCCTTTATTATTCCCATTTTACAGAATAGGAAAATGAGGACTGAGAATCATTATCAGTAAGATGTGTGGGGGCAGGGGAAAAGGTTGACCCAGAAGTTCAGCTTCAGAATCTGTACTTCACCAGCTCTCCAGTTATGTTCAGTGTTTTGATTGGTTTTAGAGGTTTTTTTTTTTTTTTCCACTTATCTGCTCAGCATAGGACAAGCCTTGTGCAGCGCATATTGTCCAGAGAGATGGTGGTAGCCCCTTGAATGAGTTGTTTCCCCTCCCTGGACCTCCGTCTCACCATCTACAAATGAGAAGCCCAGACTGTGTCTCAAATTCTCCTTCCAGATCTAGCATTGCAGGAGCCAGTAAGATGGCACTTCTTATTCCTGGCTATGACAAATGATAGATGTTTCAAAGCTAGCATAAAATTTCCTCCTTTTATGGCACTTCACTACCTCTGGAAGCAGGAAGTGGGGAAAGTTAGAACTTCAACACTTAACCCAAATTGCATACCAGTCGGCGCTACTATTTACTTGCTGTAAACTACGTGTTTTACTGATTTGGATACTTGTCCCTGGCGTTTTTATGGTCTTTTGTAGTTTTTAAAATTCTTTATCCTGATTATCTCACTTTATCCTCGTTAAATTCATGAGAGAATGACAGATCACAAGGGTTATACTCTCCATTTAGCAAACTGAAAAATGGAGAGATTAAGTGGCTTGTCCAAAGCCACATAAGTATTTAGTGACAAAGGGAAAGATGAGCATTCTTTTTCCTGGTCCATCATATATTTGCCAAGAATCTTCATTAAACCAGGAATGAGTCTGAGTGTAAGAAAGACAGAGACAGGAGTCCCAGGACAGCTGTCTCCTGTTGGCAGGTTTAGTGGATTTCATTTCAACATGGCAGACATTTATGGAGCACTAATTATTTTTAAAAGTAATAGCTCCAGGAACAGGGGAACACATAAATCACTTCCTCTGAAGGCTGACATTGTACTGAAATAAACTAATATGTATAGACATCACTCAGATACAATGAATACAGGTAAATGCTGTGAGAAGCAATATGAGGAAAGTGTTAGTGTTAAGAAGTTAAGGGTGAGGGGCGCCTGGGTGGCTCAGTTGGTTAAGCGACTGCCTTCGGCTAAGGTCATGATCCTGGAGTCCCTGGATCGAGTCCTGCATCAGGCTCCCTGCTCGGCAGGGAGTCTGCTTCTCCCTCTAACCCTCTCCCCTCTCATGTACTCTCTCTCTCATTCTTGCTCTCTCAAATAAATAAATAAATCTTTAAAAAAAAAAAGAAGTTAAGGGTGATAACTCTGGGACTAGCCTATTTGGTTCAAATTCTGGTTCTGTGACCAACTAACTAGCTATAGAAGACTTAGGTGAGTTGTTTACTCTTTCTGAACTTCAATTTCTTCATCTGAAAGGTGGAAATGTTAATAGTAAATATTCCATATACTCCCCCAAGGAGTAAATAAGCATGTGAACTGTTTACAACAGTGGCCAATAAATGTTAGCTGCTGATGCTCTTATTCCACGAGGACAATGATGATCACAATTATAGCCACACAGAGAAGGGATTAAATCCCACCTAAGTGCATTTCACAAACAGGTAATATTTCTTCAGGGCCCTTTGGAGAATAATA
The DNA here is from genome assembly GCF_002201575.2 of Neomonachus schauinslandi. Taxonomy (NCBI): domain Eukaryota; kingdom Metazoa; phylum Chordata; class Mammalia; order Carnivora; family Phocidae; genus Neomonachus; species Neomonachus schauinslandi. The sequence continues at coordinate 187,320,610 of NC_058404.1, forward strand.
ATTTCACTAGAAGGAGAAATAAGAGGAAGAAAGTTCTAGGTAGTTGAAAAGATGAAGCTTAAGATAGGAGGAGTGAGAAGTGGGGAAGAGAAGCCACCAAACAAGGTGAGCTGTGACCGGAGTCTGAAGGTTCTTACTACCAACACAATGCTGGACTTTACTAATAAAAGGAGGCAATGAGGAATCACATCCAAGCCTCTTATTTATTTATTTATTTTATTTCAGCTTTATTGAGTTACAATTGACACATAAAATTGTAAGATATTGAAAGTGTACAACGTGATGATTTGATAGTTGTATAGTTGTGAAAGGACTCCCCTCCTTTAGATAATTAACACGTACATCACCTCACATATATATTGTTCTTGTTTGTCTGTTTTTGCTTTTGGACAGAACTCTCTTAGGAAACGTCAATTGCACAATAAGTGTTATTAAATATAGTCACCATATTTTACATTGGATGTTCAAACACTATTCATCTTCTAGCTGGAAGTTTGTACCCTCTGGCCAAACTCTCCCTGATTTCTCCACCACCAAACCCTGCTGGCAACCACTTTTCTACTCTCTGTTTCTATAATTTTGACTTTGTGTTTTTTAGATTTCACATATAAATGATATCATACAGTATTTGTCTTTCTCTGTCTGGCTTATCTCACTTAACATAATGCCCATGTACTATCACGTATAGTAGGATTTCTTTATTTTCCATGGCTGAATAATATTGTTATATCTTTATACCACATCTTCTTTATCCATTCAGTAATTGAGGGGCACACAGCTTGTTTCTATTTCTTGGCTATTGTAAATAATACTGCAATAAATATGGAGGTTCAGATATTGCCTCAATGTCCTGTTTGCATCTTTTTTTTTTTTTGATAGATACCCAAAAGTGGGATTTTTGTATCAAAATGGAAGTGATTCCTTTCTTGATTGGGTTTTCAGATGGCTAGAGCCAGCCAATAGTCAAGGGAGTTGAGCACAAGTCCAACTTTAGAAGGGTTGATGGTGAACTTGAAGCCAGGGAAAAAATTGGCAAAGGATCAAGAGCAACATTTGAAGACAAGATACAGAGTATCAAAGCAATCAGCAAAAACTAGTTGGGTATTGGTTTCTAAATCAAGGAACCAACAAAGAGTCAGAGTGATAAAATGACTCAAAAATAAATTTTAAAAAAATCAGAAAGCAAGTAAATTGTTGAGGGAGAAAAAAACAAGAGGAAAATCAGTTGGAAAACTTTTTAAAAAGTCTATGTGACAAACAATATCAACAGTTAACTCTTGTTGAGAACAACATTATTCTAAGCCTAAAGAATTATTGCAAACATTTACTGTAAACCAGTGAGGAAGGCAAAATTATAATCCCCCCTTAGATGAGAGACTAAACAAGGAAATTAAATCACTAACCCAAGATCTCCCAATTACTGTTAAAGCAGAGTTTTGATCTTGAACAACATAATGCCAGAGCTTTAAGTCTTCACCACTAGACTTCTCTGCCTACAAGAGAAAACAAAGGCCTAAATATAAGACAATAGTGATAGAAGATGATGCTCATGGATTGGAAGAATTAATATTGTTAAAATGCCCACATTACCCAAAGCAATCTAGAGATTCAATGTAATGCTTATCAAAATATCAACAACATTTTTCACAAAACTAGAGCAAATAATCCTAAAATTTGTATGGAACCACAAAAGACCCTGAATAGCCAAAGCAATCTTGAGACAAAACAAAACAAAACAAAACAAAAAACAAAAAAAAACCCTGGAGATATCACAGTTCCAGATTTCAAGATATATTACAAAGTTGTAGTAACCAAAAGAGTATGGTACTGGTACAAAAATAGACATAAAGACCAATGGGACAGAATAGAGAGCCCAGAATAGAGAGCCTATGGCTGATGCTCTGACATCAGCCATAGCAACATTTTTCTAGATATGTCTCCTTCAGCAAGAGAAACGAAAGCAAAAGTAAACAATTGGGACCACATCAAAATAAAAAAGATTTTGCACAGTGAAGGAAGCCATCAACAAAACAAAAAGCTAGCTTACTGAATGGGAGAAGATATTTGCAAATGATATATCCAATAAGGGGTTAATATCCAAAATATATAAAGAACTTAACAACTCAACACCAAAAAAAAACAAACAATTTGGATGTCCAATTAGTGACTCTTCCATTAGAATTAAGGTCTATGTGAACAACGATTTTGTTGTTGTTCATTCTAGTGTCCACAGTGCCTTGAACAGTGCCTGGCTTGTAATAAGCACTCAATAAATAATTGAAAGAATGAATGAATGAATGAATGAATGATGAAATGTTTCTAGTATCCAGAACCGTGCTAGGCATTGATGGTAACAAGATAATTGAGGTAGATCTCTTGTCTCCAGATGTTCACATCACAGAAGAAATGACAGATATTCAATCAGGTCAATGATACATAAAGCAATCAGAGCAGACAATAGACAACTATGCATGCTGGATGGAAGTCTGAGGAGACTTGTTTCTGTGAAGCCGTCTGCATTGAGATAAGCCTTAAAGAGACTAAAGAGAGAAAGCTGAGGAGGAAGAAAGGCAGATCTATGTAGAAGGAGATGGTGCAAACAAAAGGATTAAAGTTGACAATGCAGGCTTTGTTCAGAGAATAGCAAATTGTCCAAGATATGATGTCATACGGTGTGTGGGAGGAAATGACAAGCGGTAAAGCTAGGTTATTGTTTCAAATTCCATTCCAAAAAATAGTCCTATTCCTTTGTCCATACCAAAGTGGAAGAGTATAAAAGGTCTATTTTAAGTGCTTTCTACACATTATTTCATTTCAACCTCTCAACAACCCTTTGTAGTAAGTCCTATTATTATCCCCGTTTATGGATGAAGAAACTGAGGCATAGAGAGACTAAACATCTTGTCCAAGGTCACAGAGCTAACAAGAGTCAGCAAATGGATTCAAATTCAAGAAGTATAATAACAGAGCCCTCACTCCTGAAGATTCTAGAACAATGCCTCACTAGTAAGTGTGCAGTAGTTATTAATATTATAATTGCTGCCCTTTATTGATTAATTACTGTATGTCAGTATATCATTCAAACAATTTCTCAAAACAACTTTATGAAATTGATATTAGTATTATTCCTAGTTTATAGACTTTAAAATTGAGGTTTAGGGAGGTCAAACGCATCATCCAGTATCAGAATTGAGAAATAGACCCAGGAGAAAATAATTGGAGCAACTGAATAATTTGCTAGAATGAGTGCTCCCAGGCACTTTTCTTCTTATTGTAAGGGTGGCAATAGGTGTCACCATAATTAATACTAATATTACTACAAATAACAACAATATTATGATTGTTCACTATGTCCCAGTCACACGTACCAGCTCATTTTATGTCCAGAGTCATTCTATACTATAATATCAGGTTAGATTTTACTCTCATCTTTATGGCATTCGACATCCGGCAGAACTAAGTCACAGAGAGTCTTACTAACTTACCCTAGTCACACGTAAATGTCCAGCTGACATTTGAACTAAGCAATCTAACTTTCTCTGAAGCAAGAAACTAGCTTAAACCTAGAAAGAACATAACAAAACCTAGATCACTGCTCGGTTTTCCTAATGCTCTGTTTTAAATAAAGCCATGACAGGGATGCCTGGCTGGCTCAGTCGGAAGAGCATGTAACTCTTGATTTTGGGGTCATGAGTCATTGGGCGTAGAGATTACATTTTCAAATAAATAAATTTTAAATATGGCCATGGCAGATAAATGTTACTGGCATCCCTGATATTAGCCCCAAAACATCCCCCTGATATACCACCAAAAATTTATTACTAAACTTACCCAAACTTTTTCTAATTCCCTACATAATAGATTCCAGCTATTTACTGTCTACTTGCTAAAGCAACACACTACCCAGTAACATATTTGAATCAAACATTATACTTTATATAAATAAAATTTCTATCCGTCTGGCTAATATCTGTTAATGAATACTAACTAGACTTATTGTGGTAATCATTTTGCAAAATATGCAAATGTCGAATCATTATGTTACATAGCTAAAAGTTGTATAATGTTATATATCAGTTATATCTAAATAAATAAACAATAAATACATAAAATGTCCATGTTTATTCTTTTTCATTAGGCTTTAAATTAGCATTTTAAAAATATATCACCTGCATTTTATCTTCTGAAACGAAGAGAACAAAGCCTGTTCTTAATGACCCAGATCAAAAGTTGGTCATTGACCACTTTGTTATATTATTTGCTATAATAGGCTCATGTGCCTTTTCAACTTTATGTTCCCTCCTCTGTCCTCGGGCAATCAGCTGTCACTTCTAGACTTTAGAGTCAGTACATTTAGGTTTAAGTTGTCACTCATAGCTTCCTGTAACTATGTCCTTCATAAGTTACATTACTTCCAACCCTGATTTCCTCATCCATAACAGCAGGGTGAGAATATTTGTGCATAGGGTAATCGTGAGGTTTAGCTATAATAACGAAAGTGAAAGAATTCTGTTTACTACAAGGTGTCAGCTGTCAAATGTTAGGCATCATTACCGTGACTCATGGGCTTCTTTTAGTTTGTACCCCTTCTTTCCCACCCCCAGCTGCTTCCAAAGTGGAATGGGAAGCTTATTAAAATTGTGGGTGTAGTAAGCATGGGGACACTCTTATTGAGATAGGACATCATGACAGGCATTTGGCAAAGCGCTGTACTAGGAGTCAAGGAAAGCCCGGTCTGCGCCCAGATCTGCTGCTGTGTGCGCCATGGCCTTTCACTTACAACCGCTAGTACTAAGGCTTTATATTTGAATATAAATTTACAAAGTGAAGGGGCTGGATTCAAAACCACATTCAGTTCTAGGGTAACTCTATTTCCTGCCTAGAGCCCTTTTGCTATTCAATTCCTGATTCTAGGTTGGATGTGTGACCATGGGCAAGTTACTTCATCTCTCTGGGCTAGTGCCTTCATCTGTAGAACATAATTTAGTATCCCTAGTGTGCTGATGGGGATTTTATGAGTTAATATAAGTAAAGCGCTTACACAGAGCAAATGCTAAAAAAATGGTTTGTTATTATTATTTGATTTTAAAGACAAACTAAAGAAAGTCTATCAAACTTGAGGAGAAACTCTTTTGTTAGGGCATTTTTAATTTAGTGAGCTATCGTGGACTATCTTACTTTATCTCTCTCCATGTTTCACCATTTTTAAAATTTTCTCTTTGATTGTATTCCCTCTCAGCTGTTGACTTTGCTGACTAGACTATCAATCTTTTGGGTCTATCTTGATGTGTAAGTTCAATCATATTCCTTGTTTCCTTCTTACCAAACCCCAGCATTTCTATTGTAGATTTTCTCTCTGTGTAAAATGAATTGCAATATAATTTTTACGTTGCTCATTTATCAAAAAGCAAGTAAGACCCTACCAGCTATGAAATAATAGCTCCCATCATAAGGAGTCACACATGATTTGCTCCGGTAGTAATATGGCTACACTAATAACAAGCATTCCAATTAGGTGATTATATTTTAAAATCTAAGCTTGCATGAAGAGTTATTATTTATGTTTGTAAATAAGGTAGAGATGATCCATTCATGAGTGCCATGAGAAATAGCTCCAGCAATCGTCCCCTGAGTAGTTATATTTTCTAAGTGATTGAATCCAGTCATGAAATTGCAAAGTAATTCAAGTTCTCCTCGAATGGAAATTTTAATGTCATTGTCAACAACCACCTCTAACAAAAGATGTTCAAAATAATTGGCCATTTTCAAAATACTTTTCATTTTCCATGTGATATATGAATATTAAATAAAGTACTAATTATGAAGGGTTTTTTTGGTCCTAACATGATTTCAGGACCAGAACTGAAGACACACGTCTGATTAAGAAAAATTGGGGGGGCTTCTAGTTGTTTAGGGGGGTCTGGGGTGTGCTAGGACTCCCACAGTGTTTTGGAGGGATTGATTGCTTTCTACACGTGGGCTGGGCTCCATCAGCTTGGAGTTAATTGCTCATGTACTCTCTATGTGCACCTGAAAATAGCTCCTGGTGGTGGAAAGGTGCATGGCTGTGAACACAGCAAGAGTCAGGAGGGCTCCCAGGCCTTTGGATTCTTGAGATAAAGTATTTAAATTTGGCAAAGTTTAAACAGTTGCTTACTGTGCTTGTCCCAGGTTTGAACTCTCCACCGAGAGAAGTCAAATGATTGAACAGAAAATAGACAGATTTGTGTCAGTTCCCAGCAACCCCACTTATCAGCTGTGTGAACTTAGGCAAATTCCTTAATTCTGAAAATCAGTGTCCTCAACTGATTATAATGCCAACTGCTCTGAGGACAGTGAGGGTTGGAGCCAAGGCATGGAATGCTCTGTGTATATGGTATTCTCTCAATGCCTGTACAAGTTTTCAAAGTAGGAAGAAAGAGAGGAAACAAATTGCATCGGTACCATGTACAATAGCTTTTGAAGTCTTCACCTAGACAGCTTGATCTTTGTCCTGCTGGGTCAGACATGAACATTAACCAAACAGTAGCATCTACTCCTTATGCTAGACATTCTCACAAGTTGTTTTCTATGGTTATAGTCAAGAATCTCCCAGTGATGTTTAGTGTAAATCTAAAACCTGGAGCAAAATTCACCAAACGACCCTCCAATACCTGCCACTGGACAAAGCCTCTAAAATCAGATGTAGCATATCATTAGGAGGTAATCATCCTCATCATGATTTTATTGCCATACTGATTAAGTCACTATTAAACCAATTTAATAAAGCATAAACACTAGGAATAAAGACTCAAAAGATATTTTTATAAATGAGATAAAACAATATAAGTCAAGCCAGCTGAATCTTTGGCTAGACAAATCAATTTCAGCTCAAATAGGATTTTAAAGTAATAGTGTTTATGATCTTTTATAATGAAAAATGGATACACTATGTAAAGAAGGGTCACGTTGTATTGCAAAATGGACCTCATGTAGATACATCCATTATGTTTGGGGGCTTATAGTAGTTATTCACTGATTTCATATGTTTTTACTGAGCATATTTAGTGTGCCAAACTAGCACACTACTGTCAAACTGATGCAGCCAGGGGTCCGGCCAGTCCTAGGTGGAACGAGGCAGCAGCCTCCCGGTGTCCCATGCTATGATGAAGCAAGTACTCCTCTCTGCGTACCCAGCCTGGGTTCTAAACCAGATTTCCAAGTAGAGGGACATTATTTATAAAATGGTTTTATTTCAGCATCACAGGCCTTGTTTACAAACACTTGCTTTAGGAAGGCAGACCTCACACTCATATTTGTTTGTAAAGCAAGATGTTCTATAGTTATGTTCTGGAGGGTATGGTTTGACCTTGGATAGAGTCAAATTCGTATAAGTTGGGCTGTAATAAACTTCTGCTGTAGAAGACAAGTTGTGAGAAAGAGGAGAAAGATGCCTATTTTAAAACCTCATTCTGTTGTTCCCAGGTGATTTGAACTCTAATTTCTAGCCCAACTGTGTCATGGCCTGAGGGGACTATTTACTCAGACGTAGGACAACCTTGGCCCTGAGAGAGTTAAATCTAAGAAACAAATAACAAAGAGACAGCTGGGAAGCTCAAGGGTGTCTGGGTTTGGGAATTAGTTGTCTGATTAAAATTAAATCTGTTAGAAGATACATGAATTAAAATGCTATTTGTATTCAGCTTGTCTTGGGATGCAAAAGCAGCACTGAATTAGCAACTCAGCAAGATGCCTGTGGAGTTAAATCTTGGCAGAGGCCTGGAGATGATTCAGGTGGCCAGGGTCCCACCTGGTCCTGGTTTTAATCTTAGACACACATTTCTCGATGGTAAAATGTATAAAAGCACACAGTCTTTTTGTTTTTTCCAGCTCTGAGATAGCATCCCTTCCACACCTTGTTCTATTTGTTTCTAAATCAGCACAGCATCGACTGCCACCACGGTGATCTCTCCAAGGCACCCAGACATGGTTCCCCTGAGGCATTGGGGGTTCAGTGGCAGTCTAAAATCTTTTTTCCCCTAGGATTTTAGACTAATATATAGATAGATAGATGATAGATAGATAGATAGATAGATAGATAGATAGATAGATAGATAGATAGATAGATTTTGGACATATATATATAAAATCTTTTTTCCCCTAGGATTTTGGACTTATATATAGAGAGAGATTTTGGACTTTTATATATATATATTTCCAGCTCTTAAAATAGCATATTGACTGAGCTCATGATCTTTGGTGTTAAAAAACCAGGGATCAAATCCCAGTTCTGTCAGTTACTTGCTATGTGACCTTGAGTAGATTATTTAAGTTCTGTGAGTCCCAGTTATTCCTTGTAAAATAAGGGCAATAATAGGTCTCTCACAGCATTTTTGTCAGTATTAGAATGAGATAATACCCAGCCAGGCTTAGAGCAAAAGCTCTCTATACAGTGGTGATTTTTATTAACAATCCCAGCAGAATGCTTAAAAAATTGGACTTTAGGGTGCTAAAGACACCTGTGTGCCTCATTACTAACTAGCCATTTGAGCTTGAACAAGTTGCTTAGACTTTCCAAACCTCTGTTGTCTCATCCCTAAAATGGGGATGAAAATCCCTCTCTTGGGGGCGCCTGGGTGGCTCAGCCGTTAAGTGTCTGCCTTCGGCTCAGGTCGTGATCTCAGGGTCCTGGGATCGAGCCCCACATCGGGCTCCCTGCTCGGTGGGAAGCCTGCTTCTCCCTCTCCCACTCCCCCTGCTTGTGTTCCCTCTCTCGCTGTGTCTCTGTCAAATAAATAAATAAAATCTTAAAAAAAAAAAAAAAGAAAATCCCTCTCTTGAACAGTGTCATAAAGATAAAATGATATAATGGGCTTGCCCACCATCCAGTGTTCTCTGGGCAAATTCTGTGAGCAATAAGACTTGCTTTTGTGAGTGTTGTGTGTCATTTGAATATAGGTGGATGTATCTATTTACTAGGGCTACCAAAACAAAATGTCACTGACTAGATGGCTTGAACAGCAAATTTATTTTCTCACAGTACTGGAAGCCCAAAATCAAGATGTCTGCAAGCTGGTTTCTATTGACATCTCTCCCATTGGCTTGCGATGGCTGCTTTCTTGCTGTGCTTATACATGGCCTTTCCCCTCCCTGTGTGTATCTCTCCCTCTTCCTATAAAGAAACCAGTTATATTGGATTAAGGTCCCTATGACCTCATTTAATGTTAATTAACTCCTTAAAAGCCATATCTCCACATACAACCATACTGGAGGTTAGGCCCTCAACACATAAATTTTAAGGTGATACAATTCCACCCATAATCGTGTCAGAAATCAGACTGTAGGAGATAAAGGAGGAAGCAGGAGATAGAAAATGGACCCAGTGGATCTAGTCAACTTTTCTGAGACATTTGACAATGCAGAAAAGGAGAGGAGATAAATATGTTTTTTTTATCATTCTTATTTCTGTTGGTGTTGAGAGAGACTGTGACAAAGTAGAAAGAACGTAAGATTTGGCATCAGAGACTTGGGTGTGAATCCCAAGTCAGGTCATGATCCCAGGGTCCTGGGATGGAGCCCCGAATTGGGCTCCCTGCTCAGCGAGGAGTCTGCTTCTCCCTCTGCCCCTCCCCCTCCCCATGCTTGCTCTGTCCCTCTCAAATAAATAAATAAAAATCTTTAAGATAAAATAAAATAAAATCCCCCTAAATGCATGCTCCTAAAAGGTGGTTGAGTCAACTTGTGGATTTCAAATCCTGTGCAGAATCATGCTGTGCTCTCCAGAGTTTGCCTCCAGGAATCAGTCTTGATTGGATTAGGTGGTGTTGCTTTTTTTTACTGTCTGCTGGTGAATTGCTGATGATTTCAGGTTTTTAGAGCCTATCAGCCTCCTAGAAATAGAAACAGCCCTTTGGCAGTTAGGAGTCATTAGGAAGTAAGGTACTAGTCAGCTGGGAAAACAAGAGTCCACAGATGCTTCAAGTGTGGTGCTTTGAATATTGTGCGTGCCGCTCATCCTATCACACACTTAATTCAATTACACTGACCTTCCGGCTCTGGGTCTTTTGTCTCCGTCTCAGCCTCAGCAAGTCTGTGACAGCTGGAGGAAGAAAAGTGTGTTGGTGGTGTGGCTCAGATTGCTGTGTGGTTACAAAGGCCAAAGAATGAATGTGCTGTTTTGTTTCTTTCCAGTGGAAGGGTCACTGGGTCTAGAGAAGTTGTGCAACGATTGAAAGACTACTCAGAAAATCTGATTAAAATTTCCCCTGCTTTTGCTTTTGCTGTGTTTCTCAGAACAAGGCGTGGAGAACACAGTGATTCCAAAGAAGGCATTTAAGGTCTACAAATGGTCCACAAACCTCAGTTTCAGAATAATTTTCTAGAGGGTTGCTAAGGTTCAAGGGGCCCCAGGGGAATGGAAACTTTAGTAGCAACATCATTTGTTTGCTGATTCACCCATTCATCCATTAATTCATTCATTCATACACTAAGTAATTCTTGAGTGACTATGGGGTACCAGAATCTGTTAGGTCCAGAGGATATACATATCCGTAAGACATTGCCCGTGTCTTCAAGGAACTCACAATGGAGAAGGCAGGCATGAACAGTTCGTAATGTTATGTTTTGCATGCTTCATGAGAGGTAGGTAGGGTGTGAGAACTCTGTCCAGGGAGCTACCAGTTCTGTATGGTGGAGCAATCTGGAAAGGCTTCAAAGAGGAGGCAGTAATACTTAAATTAGATCGTAAGAGATATATACATTTCAACAGGCAGAAAGAAGAAAAAGGAACATTTTAAGCCGAGGGAATTATACTGTAATCGACTCAAAAGAAGCTTATGTGAAGGTATTTTTCAAGAAAGCAGAGTCTTTCTATCTCATATTATCTATTTACATCAAGTCTGTTCCAGGGCATTTATTTCTGCATTGGCAACTACAGTAACAACAGCATAGTCCAATTCATTGGATCAACAGCAATCTTAGGGAGTACCTCCTCCCTAAGCTCAGGACCTATTGAGTAGAATCAACCCATTCTACTCAAATGTTCCAGTGAATGAAGGAGAAAATTGAAGGAGCCCCATTTGGGCTTTTTTGAGTTTCCCCGTAAAGTCCAGCCTGAGGTCAATTTGTGAATGCCTAGCTGCCATTTCCCCAGCCACCCGTAGGCCTCTACACATCCTTCAGGTGCATATCTCGCTTACTTTCACATCAATTTTATGCTTGTCAGATCGAGTTTATTCTTGGCCTTCCCATCTTCTCATGTCCCTTTTATTATTCCTTTCCATCCATCACTATCCTGCAGCTTTTCCATCTCACTGTTTCAAAATAAACTATTATAATATGAAAAGTACAGAACAAATGTCTGCTTTTATCCCCTCTTCCCCATTTTGACAAACATGACAATTCTAAGTACCTGTTTCATTGCCATTATTGGTCTTTTGTAAACTTGAGGGCAGTCATTAGGACACCCCAGGATTAGGGTTCTGCGGAAACTTCTTTATCCCTGCTCTGTGAGAGCGCTGGCCCCTCACTGCACTTAGTGAGACAGGGAAGGAAGTAGGTACAGGTGTTAGTGAAAGGCAGCACTGAGTATCAGAATGATGTGACTTTTGGCAACGATAACTATATTTCCAACTGACACATAAGACATGGAATTGGAACACCCTGGGTGCAGAGTTGATGAGAAAAAGCTCTTCTCCTGAGCTTCACTTATCTGAGTTGGAAATCTGTAGCTAAGAGGAAAGAATATAATGGAGGTTAGCAAGCCATGGCTTCAGGGCTGGGCCTGGATGCTTCTATTCCTGTTGAGTTCTTTAGCCAAGGTGTGGATTGGCGGATGGCAAGAAGAATGTCTTAGGCCTCCATTGGGCCCCACTGCAAAAAAGCTGAAATTAATCAAGGATCCTATACTTTGAGACCTGAGCACCCAGATCCTAATATATTCCAACACCTTCCAAATAGTGTTCTACAGGACCCTAGGGCAAATATGTATAGGTTACCAGATGTGACTTGTGGGGAGAAAGGGTTCTTTGGACAAATACACTTTGGGGTCAATTGGGTTAAACAAAGTTAAACAGAATTGTTTGTTGCACATCCTCTGGAAACCTTTAATTTCCACTGTTTTGGTCCCAAACTATGTTAGCATTTACAGCATTTCCCAGATTTTTATTCTTTTTACACAGAGCATCTTTGAGAAATTATAGTGTAAATATAATTCACAAAAGAAAGTACAATGTTTTAGAGTTTATCGGTAGCTATAGACTCCTTTGGCTACAGAGTAGGGTCTAGCCAGAAGTTTCCTCAGGCCCAGTCCATCCAGAGTGCACCCATGAACACTGAGTTTATACCAGTCAACTCAGCAGCTGATTACTCACTTCAGCACCTGACCTGGCTACTTTATTTATGGCCCCAGGCCAAATATTTGATTTCAGTGGAATCCTCAGAGAGTATTAGCAGAGTCCTACCTCCCAGTTGTGTGATACATAGGGTAATACTGATTGTCATTAAACTGAAATTCCATTTTTCTAACCCATACTTGGTATATATACACACCAATTTCAGGTTTTAAGGTTATTTGTGATTTTGTGCACTCTTCAAACTGTATTATAAAAATGCTAATATTGTAATATCTAATCATTAGAGTTTGGGGGGGGGAAGAGATTATGTGGAATTGTCTTAGCTTAGTTATGTAAACTCTGGGAAATGTAAAGACTACTTTAGGCGGTATCAGAATCCTTCCTCTGGAAAAATCGCAGACATCCAGTAAATGTTTCACTATTTTCCTGTGTTGTTGTGTATAAGCACTGGTGACCTGTGACTGTTCTTCAGCCTCTTTTTGGTTCTCCTCCACAGACAGCGTGGAAGATGAACTGGAGATGGCCACCGTCCGGCATCGGCCTGAGGCTCTGGAACTTCTGGAAGCCCAGAGCAAATTTACCAAGAAAGAACTCCAGATTCTTTACAGAGGATTTAAGAATGTAAGAACTTCCTTTTTGACTTTACCTTCATACTCTTCTCAGCAGAGCATTGAGAAGTGAGAAGGAAGGAGGGGAAACATATGATTCTGTGAGAGCCCCATCATATGTATGTTTCATACGGATCTTTCCTAGATATGAATATTGTCAATATCCATTTAGACTTTGAGTCACTTTGGCACACCAATGCTCATACAATGTGGGTGCACATTAAACAAGGATAAGTATAGAAAAAGGCATACTCAATTCAGTTCTTGGTATGTTTTGTTTGGTTGGTTGGTTTTGGCTGTAATGATATCATTTCAGTAAGCTTCAATTCTCACTTCATTATTGAACAATAGTCTTATGTTTGACTTGAATCTTGACTATAGATTAAGGCCCATCAAGGAACACCATTCCTGACACTGGTGAAGAGTCACTATAAGTTTCTAAATAAACATGCTACCAATGACTCTAGACCATAAGTGTCTGTAGGTAGTCCTTGCATCTGGTTCTTTGTGATTCAGGTGCACCTCCTTTCTGAGGGAATCATCTTCAAAAGGAGTGATAGTTCATGCATACCAGAAGGTGAGGATGAGAGAGAATGAGTGACCCAAACAAATGATCAGGGACACATTCTTGTTGGATACTTGGTATGTGTTTAGTATTAAGCTAGATTCTGTAGGTTATTCAAAAGCTAGAGAAGATATTCAAGGCGCTTCTGGTTTATATAGGGAGAGAAGACTTGTCATGAATTTATTTGAAAGCAATTCATCCCTGGGGCACCTGGCTGGCTCAGTAGGTAGAGCATGCGACTCAGTCTCAGGGTTGTGATTTCAAGTCCCACATTGGGCATAGAGTCTACTTTACAAAAAAAAAAAAAAAAAGGCATTTCGTCCTTAAGAGTGTCAAATGATTGTGAATCAAATGGCATACATGGGCCAAGATGTATTATGTTCTTACACATATGTAAACCATAGTAGCTACACTATAGGTACCCTTTGAGATCCAAATTAAATTGCATTGATCCCTCCTCAAGTCTTCCCCCTAACAGCCCCATTCCATGGTCTGTAGACTCTACAGTGTCCAAAGAGTTCTGCTAATTCCAGCCTCTTCAAATCTGACCATCTCAATTGCTACCTCAGTGCAACCTCATGCAGACCAAATGACAAACTCTGCCTCTTCCACGGTATGCACATAAAAGTTTATTCAGAGAATGTGTAACACTAGTTGACTTTTCAGAATATTTTTATAGGGTTCCATCATGCATATTGCACACAACCTTCCACCATCTCTGACTCCATGGGGTCTCTCTCCACCCCATTTCTGCTCTCACCACTCTCCTTGCCTGGGCTTTCTAAGTTTTTCTCTCCCCATTACTACTCTGAAACCTGGTTCTCTGCTAACACCCAGGCCTTTGTGGGGGTAGACTGGGTGGGAAGAGGGGAAATTGGCATGGGGATAGGCACTTGCTCCACACAGACACAACTCTCATTAAAAGGAGTCTTGATGTGCAATCTATCAAGATAACATGTGTAAATAAACATGCATGAAGAGAAAGGGGCTTTGGAAGTGAGGCTAGAGAATTATTAGTTATGTCTGTGCTGCATAGTATGCAGAGAGAGCAAACACTTACCGAAAAACAGCTGGAATGACCACTGGCAGTAGCAATCAGATACAAAATGGTTGTCAAATAAAGGAGAATTTCATCCAACCTCTCAGCATCCCTGCTATGTTATCGCTCCACTGCCGTGATGGAAGGTCTCTCCATTTGGGGTCAGGCTGCTTTGTGTACCATTTGTTGCAAATTGAAGTCACGATTACTGCCATCGTTAACCTCCAGAGGCAGCATCTCTGCAGGTCGGTCTTCTCCAAGTGGCACTTCACAGAAACTGCCCAGACTCTGAGGTCTGCATTCGTTTATTTTTGTCTTTTATTTTTTTTCATTTTTATTGCTCTCTTTTATTTTCGTCTTTGCTTACTTGTCCTCTCCTCCTTCTTTTCCAGGCCCCTTCGCTATCCCCTTTTCTTACCCTCCTGATCCCTGCTCTTTTCTTCTTCCTGTGCTCTCTCCCTCCTCTCTACCTCCTCTGTCTCTTCTCCTTATCAATTCTTGTCTCTTTTCTTTCACTTCCCTCCCTTTCCTTTCTCTTTCTCTTTTTCTCTTCTCTCTGCATCAATTTTTCTGTCCCCCAGTCCTTCACCATGAGATCAATGTCCATCAGACCTGAGTGTGCCCAAAGCATATTCACATACTCCTTTACAAGAAAGAAGTCCACAATTTGCTCAGAAAATATTAATTGATGTCTCTGATAAATCAAATACAACTGTTCTTTTCATTTGTGGTTATTTACCCCTAGTCAAATGTCCAACTCTAATAAATATATCCTGAATTATATCAAGAGAGGCATGAAAGCAAGGCGGTGACACTCAGTTTAACAGGATGGCAGCAATCTGAACCAGCTTAGCGTCAGAGAAAGCAAACCAACTTGATTTCCTGAACAAAAATTATCTCAAGTTCTTAAGATCAAAAAGTCATTTCCATGGAACCAATTGGATTATTTATTTTTAATGAAACCATTCAAAATCCCTATATTTTTATTAAAAGGATAAACTGATTACCAACATCTTAAGACAGTCACACTGATATAAAGAAAGTCACCATGGCAAATCACCCCTGTTTGTAAAGATTGCCAGAGCCCCCCAATCTTTTCTCAGTACCTGATCCCTGATAGCATTTCCTCATATCCAACACAGATTATTAATAAAAACAGGGAATGGGAGAAAGGTACGCTAGTAAGAGAAAATTTCTCAGCCTGTCACTCTGTTTTACCTTCTGAGTCACCTCCACATTTTTATTTCTCTTACCACCTGCTGAACTGAGTTTCCAAAAGTAGGCAGCTGATAGATATGCAGAATATAGCATAGGGTTTCTCCATCTTTAGTGTGCCTTGGAATCAACTGAAGGCTTGATTGCCGGAGTCCAGCTCCAGCCAGGGTGGGTCTCTCGTAGGAAAGGATGGTGTCAGCGAATGAGGAGACACAGACACAGGATCAGGTTGCAAGCATCTCCTCCTGACAGCCTTGGAGGAACTTTATTTATATGTTAGGATTTTTTTGTTTTTCCATACTTTCGTAACATGTGATTATGTTTTTTCACAATTGACTGAGATAATCTTAGATCATTTTTTTGATTACAGACATAGCCTTCTTTTATTTTTCCTTTGTAATGATTAACATGACCTTTATTGATTTCCACTTGTTGACTTTCGCTAAAACTAAAAAACAATACACAAAGAGAAAGGTGCTAGACAGAGCGTGACCGTCTTGCTATTTTGTTCTATAGCGCAGGAAATATAGTGAACTGTGGAACAGCCTGAGCTGTTCCTTTCTTAGAATCTTGCCGCTTCTGAGGCGCCTGGGGGGCCTCGTGGAATTAGTTTCATTATGATTGCTTAGATAGGCGTAACTGAGTAGTCACTTTATCATGAAACCCCAGACATATTCCCACAATTATAAAGATTGCCATAAACAAAATGAAAGAGAATAGCAGGAGCCAGCTGTGGAGTCTCCTGTTTCCAGGATCGTCCCCCATACTTGGACTTTGTCAAACAGCATGAGTAGCTTGGCTCGCGCCACTTGATAAAACCCAGATTGCTGGGTCCCAGCCTCAAAGATTATGATTTAGTAGGTCTGAGATTGGGGTGAAGAATTTGCATTTCTCATAATTTTCCAGGTGATGCTAATGCTGCTGGTCTGGGGACCACACTTTAAGAATCACTGTGAAGATATCATAAGCTTCAGGTCACTCAGACGCAGGTCCATATCTTACTTGTTTAGCCAGCTGTCTCTGAATCAGTGGTCTGTGTCTCCTTATCTCTATAAATTGGGATATTGATACCTACACTGCCTGATTTTTGGTGTTTTTTTTGGCTGAGTTTTGTCTGTTTTTGAGAAATTAAGATAATAAACATGAAGTTCAATAAAACGGAGTTATAATAGTAAATCTCCAAATAGTCAAAACTTAGTTTTGTGTTCCATTGAAGTGGACAGTCCTGGTTGGCCTACATCCTCCCCCACAGTGTTTTGGGTTTTGAGCTATGTACCTATGTATTAGAAAGGATGCTGAAACCTACAAGGTATTCTCTACATGTCAGCAGTCTCAAACTTAACTGCATGTTGCAATCATGCCAAGACCTTTAAAAATTACAAATAGGTTGGTACCATGTGTGGTGATTCTGATGTAATTGCTCTGGGAAGAAGCAATCCTGAGTATCAGGATTTATAAAGCACTCCAGGTAATTATAATGTGCAGCTAAGATTGACAACCAGTGAACTAGATGCATAAAATCCTAGTCATAAGGTGCTTCTGTCACAAAAAGAGTTGACCTAATTGTGATGAGTCCCATAGTCTTGAATACCAATGGTTAGACTGGCTACTTTGGAACCTTATGAGGTCTTTGGTGGGTTTCCACCCCTTGGGGAAATGTGTGTGTAGGTGGGTAACAAGTCTTACCTCTGATGATTCTGACTCAGTTAAATCTGAAGTGATGCTCAATAATTTTTTTCTAAACTTCTTAATTAAAAAAAAAAAATCCCATTTAATAGATAGCTAACAGAAAGCCACATTTGGTAACCACTGACCCGGCAGGTCAGATAAGTATCCATACACATGATTCATAAACTTGACTTGCTGTTCTCTTTCAAAATCAAGCATAACTTCAGTTCAATTTTAGGTGATCATGAATGGTCTTCTGAGGCACTAAGTTTTAATATGGCTATGCCTTTTTGACATTTACTTTCATTAGTTAATTTACAGCATATCCTTCCCATTGTTTAAGGCAGGATGTGAAAGTTACAAGAAGTTAGATCTATTTGCTTTGGACAGCTGGTGCCTTCCTGTCCCAAATCCTTCCCCGCTTCTTTTTCTTTCACTCATTTGAATTATAATAGATCAAAGTAACCATTAGATTCAAATATATCTTTAAGGTGTCATTTGAATGCTTGGTAATGCCCTTCTTCCCTAAAAATGCTAAGTGTTAATTTCCTTTCTACCTAAAAATGAAGGATGTCTGTATTGGTTTTTTAATTGTGTGTAACAAGTTATCACATTTGTAGTGGCTTAAAAAACACTCATTCATCATGTCACAGTTTTGAGGGTCAGGAGTCCAGAAGCAACTTAACTGGGGCTGCATTTCTTTCTGGATCCTGGGATCCTCTTCCGAGCACACATGGTTGTTGGCTGAATTCATGTCTCTGTGTTGTATTTATGAGATCCCCACTCTTTTGCTGGCTGTCATCCTGGGGCCACCAATCTCCTGGAGGCTGCCTGTAGCCCCTTGCCCATCCATGGCCTTCTCACAGAATCTCTGATAACGTGTAGCTCACTTCTTCAAAGTCAGCAAGGGAGAATCTCTCTAGTCTGCTAAGGCAGAGTCTTCTATAATGTAATATAGTCATGGGCATGACATCTCATCCTACCACCTCTGTATATCCCAGCACTCAAGGCAAGGAGATTAAAAAGAATGTGACTTACGAGGAGTCACCATAGGGTGTGTCCATCACAGCAGTGTTCCTAAGGAGACAGCAACCCCAGAAGCCAGCAACCCAAGCAGCTCAATTAAATCTGAAGTCACATCTGAAGCATGGCTAATCCCCACCCTCAGTGTTGTACCTAAAATCCAGACCTCTCCTTGGGGATTTTGCCAATAGGAGCACAAAACTTTTCCTTGATTCCTGCAAGAGGTTTAATGTGGCCAAAGGAACCAGCAGGAGATGACAGGTTTTTTATGGGTTTTTTTCCTACACCACTTGAAGAGTTTGAGAACTCACTGCATCTTTAAAAATAGATGAGGGGAAGTCAGGATGAAATTATAGGGGTCTACATTTTTTACAAAGTACTTTTATATAAAAAGCACTAAATCCCACTTATGGTAGGGTGGGAGAGAGGAGGACTTTAGCACATGCTTGAAAAAGAGCGGGATATGGTGTTTAGGGTGAAGAAATAAGCTGCTAATTGCATAAGGCAATTGCTCTTTTATCATGAGCCCTTAGAGTTATTCTTGAGGCTTCACAGGCTGATTGTGTAACCTTCAGTAAATCACTTCATCCCTGGCAGCTTCTGTCTCCCTGTCAGCAAATTAGGGATTAAGATCTTCTCTTCCAATCATGAAGGGGGGTGGGTAATAATTGGTTTTGTTCTGCTCTTGAAAGACTCAGATAGAAGATCTTCCTTAAGCACAAAGTATTACTCATGTACTTTAAAATCAAGGTATAAGAACAGAGTTAAAATATTATTTTCTATGCCCCAGCAGAATTTTCTGTCAGACTTCTAGGAAGCAGGGTTTTCTGAGAAGTTTGTCTACAGGTCTCAGCAGATAAACATGGCTGCCCTTCTGACTTCCAAATACTGGCATGATACAAGTGCTTTACTGGGTTCAAACCTTTCAACTGACACATTTTCTACCTTGAACAGGTGGTTTAACTTCTCTGGACATTAAATTCTCCTCGAAGATTCAGGCTATTAATGCCCACACAAGTGAGAAGATGATGAAAAATATTTTGCATAATTTCTTTCATTGAGAGTGTGCTCAATAGACATTGGAGCCCTTCAGCTCTTCTCAACTCATTCTACTAAGTACAGAAGTAACTGAAATCACAGTGAACATTCTGGAATGTCATCTTGACGTATATCACCTTACACAAGAGTTTTAAACAAAATCTGTGGCATTTGGATGCTTCTTCTTTGTTTTTTTTTAATTTAATTTTATTATTATTTTTTAAAGATTTTATTTATTTATTTGAGAAAGAATGAGAGAGAGAGAGCACATGAGAGGGGGGAGAGTCAGAAGGAGAAGCAGACTCCCTGCTGAGCAGGGAGCCCGATGCAGGACTCGATCCTGGGACTCCAGGATCATGACCTGAGCCGAAGGTAGTCGCCCAACCAACTGAGCCACCCAGGTGCCCGGTTTTTTTTATTTTAAACTAACTAAGCATCATGCTAAATTTTTGAAATCATGTGGGGGGCATAAATTTTTGAAATCATGTGGGGGGCATAAATTTTTGAAATCATATGGGGGGCATAAATTTTGAAATCATGTGGGGGGCACTTAAGTGTCTCATCTACAATCAACTCCTCATTCCGCCTCCTAGGTATTTTTTTGCATAGGGATTCTTTTGACACAACTGGGTTTGTTAATACATATATCCTACAGCTAACAATGAGCAATTTGTGAATATTTAATTTTATTTTCAGCTAACCATTAAACACATGTTGGTCAGGAGTTCCTGTTTGGGGACACTTTGAGCCTGACCTGATAATTGGTCTAGTGGGTTAGCACACCAGTTCTCAGCCTCCTCTTTGATTGCTTGGGAATCCTCATAGGGGAGACAGTAGTTTCTGCACTGCCTTTCTACCCTACCCTACTCCAGAGAGGGATTTACTTTTTAAGGGCTATGCCAACACTTCACCACACCAGTATCCACAACTGCCCCTCTCCCCAACAAAAAAAGAGAGAGAGAGAAAAAAAAAATAAAGTGGACTAAGGACCTTATTTCTGTTTAACCTATGAGTTTCCTAAAGACCATGGCCTGAGCCTGATTCATCTTGATATTCTCTACTCCTAATTCCAAATGTGTGGCCCATTGTTCCACTCAGTATCTGGTTTTAGAATAAAACTACTAGACCAAGATAACAGATAAAAGTCATCTTGCATCATCCATATAATGCCTAACTTTTAAAATAGCTTGTACATTCATTAAATGAACATATATGCAGGATATTTAATCTTGTTTTTCTCCTAAACCTGACTTTTCTCAATAAATGTTACCTCTCCATGTATCCAGTCACCCAGAAATCAGATGTCTTTCTGGATTCTTCCCTTAGAACCTGTTGCATCTAATTAATCTCCAAGCTCAGTCAGTTTTCTAGTCTTTATATCTCTGCCATCTACCTCTTCCTCTTCCTCTACACTGCCCTTGCCTCTCTGTCATCTCTCATCTGCATTACCACATGGCCTCCCAATCTCCAGGACTCCAGTCTTATCTTCCTCTGAACTTGTCTCCACAGAGGAGCTGAAAGCATCTTTCTAAAGCACAAATAGGACCCTGTTGATTCCTACTTAAAACCAGTTAATGTCTGTCCACTGCCATTAGAAGACAAACTCAAGAGCCTTATGCACTCATCAACATGTATTTGTTGAGTGTCTGCTATAAGTCCAACCCTGAGTTAGATTCTCTCTGTACTACAGTGACCCAGCTAGCCCTTGCTTACCTTCCCAGTCTCATCTCGTACTATCTTTTATTCATTCTGCTTCAGCCATAAAGAACTGCCTGCAATTGATGTGATTCCCTCTGATGAGTCTTGATCCTGTTTCTTCCTGCAGAGAATGCTATTCCTCATGACTCCCTTACCTTTCATGAGGCAAACTTCTATACCCTCTCCACATCGCAGCTTAGACTTTACCTCAACATAATTTTTTTCCATCATCCATTCTGTGAGTGCTGAATATGAGCCCACCACTCAACTAGGTATTTAGGATGCATTGACTAAAATGATGGGTAAGTTCTCTTAGAGCTTACATTCCAGTGGGAGCTGGGGGAGGCAGGGGTGGTGAAGGGGAGGGATAAGACAATAAACAAACAATTAAGGAAATCCCTGGTGTGATCAGAACTGTGATGAAATATGTTATAGAAAGGCAGAAGAGAGAGCTTCTTTTGATGGGGTGGTTAAAGAAGAATTCCCTGGGGATATGGCTCTTAACTGAATCTAGAATATCAAGAAGGACACAGCCACCTGAAGGACATTCCAGGCAGAGAGAACAGCCACGAATCCTGAGGCAGGAGTGAGGTTAGTGTGTGGAACCTGGATTATTCATTTTATTTTACTATTTCTAAAGATACTGAGAAAGTACTGGTTTTAAAAGGGTCAGATATAATATATGGTAATGATTTTTTAAAGATGACTCTGTCAGGCTGCTCTAAGAAGAACTGAGTGTAGGGAACCAAAGAAAACAGGAAGACCCTTGAGAAAGAAGGCTCAGGAAAGTAGGGAAAGAAGGGTTGCTTAGACCAGGATGGTGGCAAAATATGGTGTGTTGGAGGCTGAGCTGACTGGCCATTTTGATGGTTTGGATTGAAAAGATGAGAGGAATTGAGGACTCAAAGTTAACTCAAAACTAACCAGGAGGTGGTAAGACTTCTGTGTGCATCAACTTTGAATGGCATTACTCTTTCTTATTATTTTTGGAAGAACTAACTTGTTCACACAAATGTTTCCCTGGTAAATAATTTTTCGAATTCAGCGCATGTTCCCCAAAGAGCCTGCTGTGCAACTTTAGAAGTTTTGTGGCTAGCACTAAAAACAAATCCAGGGTACCATTCATCACTGCAAGTGGCTAGCAGTGAACGGACCGCATAAAAGCAGATCATCTTCCATTTTTCTTACAGTTCCCATTTAAATGTGTTCATTAACATAAGCCCAACTGGCAATTATTTTAGTGATCCTGGCAGGCATTCAAATCTTCATTAAAATAAAATAAGTTGCCAAAACTTTGGAAGTCTTTTCAATGCTACATTTGAGTTGATGTGTGAGACTCAAAATCTTCTTAAATCTGTGTGGATTAATTAAACTTGAGGGAAATACGAAGAAATGTGTCAAAGGAAATGAGATAGAATCTGTAATTTTTTTTATCTAATCACGTTCTAATGAATTAGACCTAATATGTGACATTTCAACTCCCATAGAATTTTAGGAGTTTGAGTCACAACTTCTCATGTCAAGCTCTTCCTGGTTATTCATCCTTTCCACAAACATATGGAGCATCTATCACTTATTGAGTACTTACTATGTTCCAGGTACTTCACTCGTATTGGATTCATATTATATGAGTAAAAGAGAATTGTCCTCAACTCATAAACACTGGAATCTAGTGCAGGAAATGCAAACTTAAGAAAGGAAAAAACCAATTAAGTGCAAATTGTGGTACATTCAATGAAAATAATAGGACAGAATTCTGTGACACTCAGGTGGGCACAGGGAACCTCGAAGGCATGATGGTTAAGTTTTATTTGTTGACTGAGTTAGGCTTTGGTGTCCAGTTGTTTGGCAAACATTAATCTAGATATTGCCGTGAAGGTGTTTTGTAGATGTGCTTAACATCTACAATCAGCTGACTTTAAGTGAAGCGTACCTTGATAACTTGGTCTGCCTCATCCAATTAGTCGAAGGTCTTAAGAACAAAAACTGAGGTTTCCCGGAAAAGAAGGAATTCTGCCTCAATATTGTAACATAGAAATCTTGTCTGAATTTTCAGCCGGCTATCCTGCCCTTCAGATTTCAGACTTGTGAGTGCCCATAACCCCGTGCCAATTCCTTAACATCAACTGCTCATTCTCTCTCTCCCTCCTCATTTCCTCCCTCCTTTCTTCCCTCTCTCTTCTTCTCTCTCTCTCTGCCCCCTCTCCTTCTCTCTCTCTCCTTCTCTCCCCCCACCCTCTCCTTCTCTCCGTCTCTCTCTCTCCCTCTCTCCCCTCTCCTTTTCTCTTCTCTTTCTCTCTCCCTCTTTCTTGGTTCTGTTTCCCCATAGAACCCTGACTGACACAGAAAGCTTTCCTTAAGTCAAGGGTTTTTATCTCAGACCTAAAGAGAGAACAACTCTTCATGAGCAAGGAAAAAGTTATCCCCGGTTGAAGATACAGCAAGTGCAAAAGCCCTAAGGCAGGAAAGGGTTTATAATATCCAGGGAATAGTGAAAGTTATTGTGGCTGTGGCTGAAGGAGAAGGGATGAGACCATCCAGGGCATGGAACAGGTCACACAGAGCCTTGCAGGCTAGCTTTGATTCCGTGTGGTAGGAAGCCATGGATAGTTTAAGTAGGGGAGTGATAGAACCTATATTCTTTAAAAACTCTATTTGCCAGATAATGGTTTTGGTCAAGGAGGGAGAATGAGGAAGGGGAAACTAGTAAGGAAGATATTGCAGTAGTCTGGCCTATATGTGACAGTGAATTGGACTAAAACTTGTGCTAGCTGAGATATAAAGGAAAGGACAGAGAAATATCTATCATTTAGGACTTTTTGATGGTGGGCAGCAGAAACCTAGCCTGACTGACAGGAGAAGAAAGAGAAGTGCTCGGAAGAGATCTAGGGCAGCTCTCAGAACTGAAGGAAAACATGAGCACCCTGGTCTTGCAAGGGAAAGTGTCTGGAAAGCTCCAGGTAAACAGAAGTAAACTGATGGGGATGGGCACAATATTGAACTAGAATTACAGCTGTGTCTAACACCCCTCGCTCTCTGCTTTGCAGCCAGGCTGGGCTCTTTTCAGTTTCCTAAGCGCATGTTCTTTCCAGGGAGATAACTGAATTATGACACCTGCCAGAGGAAACTAGGAGGCGGAGCCTGTGCGTGGCTGGGAGAATCAGAACTCACTACAAACCCTGTCCTTGCACTGCTTCTCTACTCATCCTAAAGTCCGGCTTCCCAGGCACTCCCCGCAACAACTTTCCATGGTGGTCTTAACTACAGTCTTATACACACGTTACTCTTATTTACATCGCTGGAAAAAGAAATCACTTGTGGAGAAGAGCTTCTGGCCTTTTCTGCTCTCAGGGTCTTTTCAAGTGTTGTTTCCCAGGACAAACGTTCGCTCCTGTTTAGTATGGATGGTTCCAGTAACATCCTAAATCCTGCCTCTTCTGATCACGTGGGAGTAGATCAAACACCTACTCCCCAAAACATTCTGTCACTGCACTCAGTTTGTTTCTTTCTTAGCATTATCGTCATCTGTGATAATAATTTATTTATTCACTGAATCCCTACGAGATGGGACATTAATGAGGGCCGGGCCACTGATGTTGGGCTTACCCACATATACCGAGTACCTGGTATTTTTCTTGGTATACAGTATGTTCTTAATAGGCACTTGTTGCTCAGACTCCCTCTTTAACCCTGAGCAGGACTGTGTGCACTCTGCAAAGGGCTCCCAGGACTAAATCTCACCCTCAGGGAATTTGTCCTGGCTAATTCTTCCTTTAGACCTGCTTCCCATGTTATGATACCTCTGGTCTCCCTCTTGTTTCTTTGTCCTGGGTTCTGTGCCACCCCTGTAGGTGAACTCCCTGTGGAGGTCTAGACTCTGGATCCTACCACCAGCTATCTTCCAGGTATCCTTAGATTCTAGCACCTGCAGTCCTGAGCAGGAACCCCCACCTTTTCCCAAACACCTCATTTGGGAGTGCTTCTCTGGCTTTGCTTGTCTGCCAAAAAAAAAATGGAACAAGGGGATACAAAGATTAAGGAAACAGTGCTTCTGTTTTCAAGTGCTTTACAATCTAACCACCAAATAAACACTACTAATGGAATTACTGAAGTAAAAAGGAGTCTAAAAATTTTCCTGCAAAGCCCTACTAAACACTTTAAAAGCAGTGTTTTTGAGCTTGTTCGCTTCATTGTGAGTGAGATAAGAGGCTAGCAATTCAAGACAAGAGTATTTGAGCCAATCTGATAAAGTAATTACCATATAAATTATTTTGTGTAAACGACCAATTTACATGGTACTGAAGATCATGTTAGAGAAATGGACAGAAATATATTAGAGTTAATAAAGTATGGCAAACTTCAGGAGTAGAAAGGCAAAGCTGGAGCATTAGCGGGTGCAAATATAACCCTTAAAGATTTTGAGAATCATCACTGAACTATCAAAAAGAAAAAAGAACCACGTCATCACATGTGGTATATTATTATGTTAATAATGCTTGAATTATGCACTATGCATTATCATAAAATGCTTTCACACACAGGCCATTTTCACATTAGGTCATATCATTTTAAGGCCACATCAAGAAAAATACTGACATTTTGTAGAAGAGGAAACAGGGGCAGTACATTTACTGCTAATGTACAGAATGACAAGCCATTTGGTGACAGAACCAGGACTCAGACGTAGTTTGGTTTTTTTTTTTTTTTTCCAGTTCCATTTTGCCATAGCAACCTCTACTCACCATGCACAAAACTTTGAACACTATAATTTATAAATAATAAAAGAAAGAGTGCCTTTAAAACCACAGAGGAACATCAAAGGACCATTTCACTAGAGTAGATGATATTATTCCAGATTAACTCAGGATCCTCTTGAACCCTTTCCTTCTATTGTTCAAAAATCCTTGGTTAACAGAGAAATATTTAGAGTGAGCTTAAATAGCACCTACCAAATCCTTCCGCCTGGTGGACATTTTCTTTTAAGCATTTGAATAAGTCAATAAGGAAATAAACAAAATAATTTTTTTTCCAATGTGAATTTTAAACCACTGTAGGTAGGCCAACGCACAACCTAGTTTCTATTTTTGTTTTTATTTTTTTATTCATGAAAATACAAGCATTTTCTTTTTTTTTTAATTTAAATTCAATTCGCCAACATATAGCACATCATTAGTTTCAGATGTAGTATTCAATAATTTACCAGTTGCGTATAACCCAGTGCTCATCACATCACACACATGCCTTCCTTAATGCCCATCACCCAGTTACCCCATCCTCTTACCCACCTATTTTTGTTTTAAATATATCACCTATTGATCATCAAAAAATTCTGAAATTTGTTTAAGACACATATAATATGACCAATATACATGATAGATTCCACAACATTGAGGAAAGGAGAAAATTTTATTTTCCAAAAATGTAGGTCAAGAGAGTTACTGCAATTTGGCATTATACTCCTTACCTTCTCAGAAACCAAGTATTCACCTTTTCTTTTTGTTTTTTCTTTTTTCTTTTTTTTTTTTTTTTTTTTTGCTTTGGCTTTGCATAAATGGGCCAATGACAGTTTCTCCTATTTTTTAAAATTCTTTTTTGGTCCTCTGAGCATAGTACGTGGTTACATCACTTCATCTTTAGGCAGCTATCTAGTTATGTAGCCTTTCTACATCATTATACACCTCCTTATCCCATAAAGAGATCATAAAATATTATTTGTTGAAATATCTAGAGAAAGGAAGAACAAAAAATACTCCAAGCAGTAATTTCGTGCCTTATTACCCAGAAAATAAATAGCACAATTCCTGCAGTTAAAATCCAAGTTGGAGCTTCTTACCAGAAATGTAGTCCAATGCAGAGTTTCATGGGGGAAAAAAGAGAAAGAAAGAAAAGCACTAAACGTTATTTGAAATAAATTCCAGGAAAGGATATGATTAAGTTGCTTTGTGGTTTATTGCTACAGCTTGTGGTCTGTAATTATTTCAGGATGCATAGACCCCATATGTTATCAGTGGTGATTGGAAGTCAGGTGGGAAATAATGTTTTTCATGGAACTAATAGTAGATTAAACACATTTTAATGCACCATATACAATTGACTTTTTATTGCTTGTCACCAGCAGAATCAAGGCACCATGTAATCTGCACAATGTATATGTGCTGCCGAAGCGAGCACGGTAATCTGCACAATGAAGTGAATGCTAGTAATGCCTACTTGGTTTCTTCTGGAACCCCACATAAAACCCCATATTAGTTCACTAATGAAAGGCAAGCCTATTACTGAACACACTTTGTATTATCATTAATAAATGCTGCTGATTTGTTGGATAGATTACATTTATTGAAAACAGAATGGGAGCATGCAGTTAATTACCAATTTTCCCTAATTAATTAGAGTTTTATGTGACTAGAATATTCTTCAGTTGATCATAGCACTCGCTGCTAGAATTGGATAAACCTGATGTTTAAGAAAGCCAATCTCTAGCAGTACCTTCTACTGCCCTCTTTCCTTCATTACTAATACTGGAAATGTAGCAAGGACATGTGGGTCAGTGCAAAGATGGGAACTAAGAGTCATCTAATCCAGTATTGCAACCCTAGGTTTGATACTTACTAGTCTTTTTACCCTGAGAAACTTCCTCGAACTTCACCTTCCTTATTTGTAAGTGGGGATAATATTATCTACTCGTAATAGTGGTAAGGACTCTAAAAGAAATCATTTATAAGTGGAGATGTTTATATGTGGTAGATACTGATGCTGTGTTCCTAAGCCCTTCCATGAATACAACCAACAGAAACAAAAATGTCCCATGCTTACACTCTTTGGGTATTGTGGTGAAGGTAAATTATATAGTCAGATCTATGCTAATACACCTTTGAGAACAACTAATCCCATCTTGTCCAAGTTTTGCAGAGACAAATCTGAAGACTTGACCTATGTGATGGTTACTTGTCCTGAAGCCAAATAATCGATGAATTAATGAAGTATCTCCTTCTTTGCCTTCAAACCTGGTCTTCTGCTTCTCAGTGGAGAACTCTTGGTACTATAACAAACTGCTTCTGAAATTCTCAGTCACCTTGCCCATACAACATACCAAATCATGAAATACAACCTGTCATTCACACAGATTTATTGAGTTTCTACAGACGGTGGAACTGCAATAAACATTTAGGAAATGGAGAATACACAAATAGATGTGATTCTTGTCCTCAAGAAGTGAAGGGACCTTGTAACTTGAGTTATTTATTTTTCTACATTATTACTGTAGAGCCTGGACCATCTATCACATGCATAGCACTTTTTGGCAGAGTGATTATAACATCAAGAGGTTTAGAAACTTCCCAAGGTTATGGAGCTAATTAGTAGCTGAGACAGAATTATGACAGACACATCTGAGTTCCCATCCATAAATCCCAGCCTAGTATCCCAAAAAGAACACACAGAATGTCTAAAAAAATAGAGTGAAAATATTTTTTTTTTAAATCTTGGCCCTAAACAAGTAGAATTTTCAGCTCTTTTATCTGACAACTAGGTAGAACCAGAATTTATAGTTCTCATTTGATTTATCAAGCCACCTCTGAGGTGCATAGTGGGTACTTGTTATGCAAGTACCATATGAAGTTCAAGATTACATGAAAAGGGGTTGATAAGGTGGTAAAACATCCTAACATATGGGTAAAGAGTGTAGACTCTGGAGTCAGATGGCCTGGGTTCACATCCTGATTCTGCTACTTACTCACTTATAGATGCCAGTTAGCCTCTCTGTAGCTCAGTTCCTATTCATAGATGACTGACCTTTTTGTCCATCACCTAGTTACCCCATCCTCTTACCCACCTTTTTGTCCAAGCAATCAGAAGAATGGGTTGACACTCAGAAAGATTGAAAGAAGGCCACATTTGGAGAAGAGTTCAGGAACCCCATTTTGTTTGGGGATTTAGGACTCCTTGTAGATGTCCATGCCTAATATGCCATAGGTAGTAATAACATATATATGTTTAGAGTTCAAGGGGAGAGGTCCAGTCTGGGAAAGAAATGTTGGTGACCTTGACATCTAAATCACATTTATCTCCATGAGACTAGATGAGATCGCCAAGGGAACAAGAACAAGATATGGTCAGATTTATGTTTTAGAAACATCCCTTTGACAGAGCCAAGTAAGAAGAACGAGAGCAGAGGCTGTTAGACCAGCTTGAAACCTATTGCAGTAGTTCAAGTTTGAGATTAGCAAGGATGATAAACAGCAGTAACTGTGGTAATAACAAAAATGAATTGTAATGCAATGTAACTGTAATGAAAAATGAGTACAATACCAGTTATAATTAAAAAAAAAAGTGCTATAAGGGCCAGGACTCTCCTCTTATTTTTGTGATCCGAAGCCAAACAAGACAGAGGTTAGTTTGTCTCTTAGAATTTGTGCAGCTGGCCCCACAGGGAAAGAATGGACTCTCACCTTAAACTAGCTCAGAAAAGTCAAATTTCACAATGTTTTAAAGATGAACTTTCACCCATTTTTAGAATGTATGTTCTAGCCTCTTATGATTTTACCTTCCCTTGCCCCTGTTATCACCAGCACAACCACTTCCTATATTGAAAAGCTAGAGATGGTAAAAAAGAGGCAGTAAGGAAAGTTTCTGATATTTACATTGTTTAGGATATTGTCTCCTCTCCAGCAAGTCTGGACATTATAAAAACCTATTTCTCCTATTTCTGAGCACTGTCTTATTACACATGCTTAAAATTCTTTATTCCTTGTCCAACATTCATGCACCAAAAACCTTGTAGGTGTGGAGAGGTGTGCATGTTTATGTGTGTGTATTAAAGTTCAATGAACAAGATGCATAAGGAAATAAAGGATGAAATAGAAGAAACTGGAACACATTGCTTAGAAAACAAAAGAATAAGAGTAAAGGAGTGATTCAGCTTTGGGGAATGTTTTGGAGTTCTAATTACAATGCAGAGAAATGTATTTATTTAAATTTAAATATATTTTATCAAGTCTTCTACCCTTCCATGTAGATGATCTTGATTTTATTTGAATATTAGTCCCCTCTCTCTGTACATTACTTAATATTAGTCGCATACAACAAGATGGATCTATTCACACAATTACTTAAACTGGCAACATTTGACTTTCCATAGATTGTAAAGTTTCAGATTTGTGAACTTCCCAAAGAATAAACAAAGCCTACTATAAAGGTGTAGGGAAATTGCAGTTTCAATTCCTTTTATTCTCCAAATTATTTCATGTAAATCCAGGGAAAAACAGATATACAGAGTGGGCTCTGCCTAACCATTACATGTTATAATAGTATTAGAAGCCAGTGATGTTGGCAGGTTATTTTATTACCTTTATACATATAGTAGCACAATCTCACAAGCTAGATGTTTTTTTAAAAAAATCATTTCACGTGTCAAATTATTTCCATCAAGAGATGTAAATTGTGTGTGTGTGTGTGCATTCCAGATAGAAGGGCATGCCTGACCCCTCTCCCACCTCAAAAAACTTATAGTAAGTTCTAACTCCCAGTACTTCAGAATACAACTGTATTTGGAGAGAACGTCTTTAAAGAGGAGATTAAATTAAAATGAGGGCATTAGGATGGGGCCTTAATCCAATATGGTTGGATTCCTTCCTCATAAGAAGAGAAAGAGGAAGAGAAACCAGGGCTGTGCATGTACAAAAAACAATCATGTGAAGAGATAGCAAGAGCGTGGCCATCTGCAAGTCAAGGAAAGAAGCTTCAGAGGAAACCAACCCTTGCCAGCACCTTGAACCTGGACTTTCTAGCCTCCAGAATTGTGAGAAAATAAATTTCTGTTGTTTAAGCCACCCAGTCTGTGGTATTTTGTTACTGCAGACCTAGCAAAGTAATAAGCTAGATTGGATTTTCTCACAGTGCAGTGATTTCAAAGCAAGTGACTTAAAAAAAATGGTAGTTGACTTCCGAGAGAGAAGAAATGGAAATCCAAAAGTGCTCGCAAAAATTAGCCTTTAACTTGCATGACATTGTTTCTGTTGTATCCTGTTGACCAAAGCAGTCACAAGGCCTGCCCATCTTTAAAGGAAGGAGAAATAAATTCCACCTCTTGATGAACGGAGAAGAAATTGACAGCGGCCCTCAATGGAGATTACATACCACAGGCTCTGTCAAAACATCACAATTCTCTTCAGCCCCTCTACTGGGCATCTGTCCTGCTCACTTTTAGAAGACCTTGTTTCCTACTTCAGTTGGAACATTGACACCATCTGGTGTTAAAAAACAGAGTTTTCTACCCTCTACTAAAAACCATATGATAATATGCATTATTTCCTTTGCTTCTTTCTTCCAGGCTTTGACAGGAAAGAATTTTTTCCCTGTTTAAAGAAAATTCATGTACCTGAACCTCAAAACATCCTTCATTCCAAGACATTTTTCTGCAGTCATCTTAAACAGTCCACTCTATCTGCTTCTTCCTCTTAGACAAATACCTCTCCTGGTCCCAAAGTATATTCCACCTTGGTTCAAAGCTTTCCAAAGTATACTCTTCCATAATATTACTCTTTTCCTCTTCTCATCAGAATTTTTAGAAGTGGGGTTTTCTCTCCCTATCTCCACATCATATCCTAGGATTAATTTTTCAATACTCTACAATATGCTCAGTGGCACCTGGGTGGCTCAGTTGTTAAGCATCTGCCTTCGGCTCAGGTCATGATCCCGGGGTCCTGGGATCGAGCCCCACATCGGACTCCCTGTTCCGCGGGAAGCCTGCCTCTCCCTCTCCCACTCCCCCTGCTTGTGTTCCCTCTCTCGCTGTGTCTCTGTCAAATAAATAAACAAAATCTTTAAAAAAAAATACTCTACAATATGCTTCATCCCTAACATTCCAATAAAACTGCCCTAAATAATATGTATTTTATAGCTATATGATGTTATATATATATTTTTAAAGATTTTATTTATTTATTTGAGAGAGAGAGAGAGTGAGAGAGAGAGAGCGCAAGAGGGGGTAGGGTTAGAGGGAGAAGCAGACTCCCTGCTGAGCAGGGAGCCCGATGCGGGACTCGATCCCGGGACTCCAGGATCATGACCTGAGCCGAAGGCAGTCGCCCAACCAACTGAGCCACCCAGGCGCCCTGATGTTATATTTTATATATATAAATAGCCTCTTATTTTAAAAATGTAATGAAAGCTTTTCAGTATTTATATTACTGGACATGTCCAATATAGAATAAATATCCCTCTCCCTTGAAAATATTGTCCATTTCCTTGGTTTCTTTGGTGTTCTATCTATTCCAGAATTCTTTCCTCCTCAAAGGTTTCTTTTCGCACATACATCTTTCAAACACTGTTTTTCCTTGGGGTTTTGTCCTTAACCAATTGTTCTTTTCATCTGTATTCTCCTAAGAGGAGCACATCCGTGCTCATGGAACCAACTACCACATATGCCCATAAATCTCCAGTATCTCCAGCCCAGGTGTTTCATTCAATCTGTCTGTCCCATTATTTGCTCATCACTTCATCTTTATTTATTTGATACCCAGCTCGATCTCACAACCCTGAGATCACAACCTGAACTGAAACCAAGAGTTTGACTGTGCCACCCAGGCTCCCCATCTACTCATCACTTCTGCTTAACTCTGGCATAGACTCTCCAAATATAATATGTCCAAAATGAAACATGCCATTTTTCATACCCCCAAATTGCATTTTCTCCTACATTCTCTATCTTTTGAGGTTCATGACCATCCACCCAATTACTTGGCCTAGAAATCTGGGATCATCCTTGAATCTTTCTTTTCCTTAATGATCCATATCCAATCAGCCATCAAGTTCTGTCATATTGCCCTTTCTTAACTTTATTCCCTTCTCAGTCCAGCCCAGCATGCCATAACTCAAGTCTACATTATTACTCTTACAAAGTACCCAAGAATGTTCTAATTAGTCTTTCTACCTCTATCTTCTAATCAAAATCCAGTCTCCATCCCAACAGCAGATCTTAGAATAAAACAGAAAACCAACCAGGGCAAATCATTACTGAAACTGATAGTTTACTAACTCCATTTTCTGTCAATGAGACAAAATTTCTCAAGTCCTTGGGCCAAGCCACTCTGTCTGCTTCAGAAGTTTACTCTGGTAAACCATTGAGGAAAAGAGCTGAGATACTAATGAAAGTCTGAGTCCAATACTCAGAAGAAAAATACTATTAAATTCATGTTTTCATATTTTGTTTTAAAACAAATTAAAATCCTCAGAGCATATGGCAGCTAGAAATCAATAATTTTAAATACAGGATCTAAGCACGTTTAGTGCAATGATATATTTAATTGTGTATCAGTAGTTCTTGAGAACTGAATTATCTGTGATTATATATCTTTTATATGTACCAGGTAGTAATAGAAGAAAAAAACCTTTATGAAAGCCAGTAAGACATGACAATCTTTTGATGCTACCTATTCTGGAACATTCTACCTCCAAAGTCATTACACCATGCAACTACAAGAACTCAAAAGGACCACAAAAATAGAAATATTGTATCACATTTTCACTTTCTATACAAATTTGTCATTCTAAACCAGGATAATTTTTATGTTTTCTTAGTGTAAATTTCATCTCCAGCAAATTAAATTTGCTTTAGAATGCAATTTTACAACAGGAAAAAGAACTAATTTTGTCCATTGTGAGGATCAGCAAAATGGATATACATTTAGATTGTTTTGTTTTTAAATGTCTCTGACATTAACACTTCCTCCCTGTACAGTAATGTTTAGTCTTCTGGCATTGCTATTAATAGGATGTTATGGAGTGAG
The DNA here is from genome assembly GCF_002201575.2 of Neomonachus schauinslandi. Taxonomy (NCBI): domain Eukaryota; kingdom Metazoa; phylum Chordata; class Mammalia; order Carnivora; family Phocidae; genus Neomonachus; species Neomonachus schauinslandi. Next base: position 187,354,581 of record NC_058404.1, read on the forward strand.
TGTTCCTGTCCCCCTCTACATTTATATGATGAAATCCTAACTCCCAGTGTAATGATATTAGGAGGTGGGGTCTTTGGAGGTAAACAGATCTTGGGGGTGGAGTCCTCATGACGGATTTGTGCCCTTGTAAGAACTGACATGAGAGCACTTACTTCCTCTTTCTGCTCTTCACCGTGTGATGCTACAAGAAGGCAGCCTACAAAATAGGAAACAGACCCTCTCCAGACATAGTATCTGGTGGCATCTTCATCACAGATTTCTCAGCCTCCATAATTGTGAGAAATAAATTTCTGTTGTTTAAGCCACCCAGTCTATGGTATTCTGTTATAGCAGCCTGAGCTGATGAAGAAATTGGTTTTTGAGGGACTCCCTTGTAGTTTCAGCATTTATTTAGCGATTTGATATTCGAAACATCATTTGAACACCTCTGAACCTCAAAATCCCCTCTCTCTAAAATGCAAGTAACGTCTCAGATGCAGCATTTTTCAATCATTAGAAGTCATTTCCATAAGCATCTTATACCGTGGAAGCCGTACAACTTGTGGCCAATCCATGGTGCTCAGTAGCAGTATCATTAATTTTCGTTTACTCCTGTGAATGGTAACTCATCAGGAATGCATGTACATGGATCTAGAGAGTAATTTCTGTGGGTTTTTTTTTTTCACAATTCAAATGACACAGGTCTGTGCCAACCTGTGAAAAATCCAGATGGTTTATACGGTCTCCACAGTCTTTTCATTTTGCTTAAAACTTTCAAGTAGAGAAAACTCCAATTATTTTCAAAAGGAAAATGTGCCCTTCCTTGGGTACAAAAGTATCAAATAACTAAGTCCTCAAGATAAGAGACCTGCTAAAGGGTCTTCCACTCTTCATCCAAGAACTAGTCAGTTTTCTTTGAAAACAATTTCCCAGCTCGATATAGTAGAAAATCATATTGAGTTCTGCTTGGCAGCCAGGCATTTCCAGGGGTGAGGAATTTCATTCCATGGCATCTGGAGAGGACTTTTGTCCTGCCTTGGATCTGCTTCTTATAGGACTCGATTTGTTGGGAAGTGTCCCCAGTTCCCTTCCCCCTTTTATCAGTCACAGCTCTGAAGAAGGAACAGTTTCTCCCTAAAACATTCTCTCCACCTTCTAGGAAAGAAGCATATAAAACTTCATGGGACAGCATCTTCAGAAAGTCTTTGCCTTCTACTTAAAGAATTATTTCTAAAAGCATCACCAAGTGTGTTTGCTAAACAGGCTTATCCATATTTGTCAGTGATGTCACTTCAGAGGGTGGGCTGGAAACCTTGGGAAAGGTATCTCCCCTTTCAAGTGACCCTCGTCTCTACTAAAACATAGAAAATGATGCCTTACTCAAAATACTGTTGTATTTCAAAAAGCAGCTTGGTAAGCCTTACCATCCAAATGTTGGTTATTATTGTTTCTCTTTAATGCTGATAATAAGTATCTTCCACTGGACAAAGCTGAGTATTTTACACATTCAATGATCAATCCTTTGATGAAAACAGTTTGGGGTTTTCAAGAAGTCAGTATCTCAAAAGGGGGATTCAGATTAGCGTGACAGGTAGGGTTGTGGGGTTGGCTGCTCGCTGAGGTCAAGATCTGCAGGCTCAAACCCAGACTATACTATGTGAGCACCAAGACAGCAAGGGGGACCTAGAATGCTTCATTTTATAGCTTGTTATTTTTGTTACCTAAGTCGCTGGGTTTACCTTTCTGACTTCAGTTAGGACTCCTGTGAAATCTGAGTAAGAACTTGGCATATGACCCTCCTGAAGGGTGAGGCAGTTCCTTCTTTCCCTGGTACAGCAGTTAACACAGAAAATGTGCTCTTATATGGTAGCTGTCGTTCATGCTCAGCAATTGTAGGCTTTGTTAATTGTTCAGTTAATTCTTTGAATAGCAATCCATCAGTGAATAGATAAACATATACGAAGACAGTATTTCTTTATTTTTTGTCATGATTCGGATGATTGGTTTTCTTACAGCTTTGAGGATTAATTATCAGCTACTAAATTTGAATGGAAAGATAAGGCTGGTGTAGGAAGCACTACAACAATAATAATGACGTTGATCATCTAGTAGTAGCAATAAAAATAATTATAACTGCCATTCACTTAAAATTTATTGTGTGGTCAGGACTGTGTGGATTTAAGGAATTTAAGCGAGTGTAGGCAGAGAGAAAAAGAGAGTTTGATTACCGGATGAGTAAAAGGTATTTAAAGGAACTCAAAAGCAGAAAGTACAAATGATTTTCAGTGGAAATTAGGATCCATCCCAAATTGGAAAACTATCAGGAATTAAGGTTCACATTTCCAGATCATATTGTTTCTGCTTTTTTTTTTTTTTTTTGGCATCTCTGAGCCTATAGCTCAGAAATAATTTCCCCAGGTGTTCTACAGCTCCTCTTTGCTCAAATACCGAGAGACACAACTAATGTCTCTGATTTCCCAATCCAGAAGTTCCAATGAGTAAAGCTAACTGAGCAATCTTGTTTTAGGTGCCCTCCCGTAATGCCCTCCTCTGTTCCACTCACTGATGGGCATCAAGAAAGAGTTAACAGTTACAAAGAGGGCTGCAGAGTCTTGCTTGTGAATTGCGGTACAGGAGGCACAAACACAGAGTTTAGTTAATTTGTCCCCAGGTCAATTAACTAACACAATGCAGAACCTGGAATAAAGCCAAGCCTGTCTAGCACCCAAGTTCATACTATTCCCTGGACTTTCTTGCTCTCCAATCCAAGTGTTAGACCCCTGGTGCTCACTGGTGATTCAGGGTTGGCTTCAGTGGGGCACAACAGGGAGGGACTTTGGGAAGCTGGGCCTCCCCTGAGAACCCACATCCCATGTCACAAAAGGATGGCAAGGAAGTGGGAGGGCCTTTGGGGGAAACACTATCTGCCTATCACACAAGGTGGCTTCAGACAAGTCCTTAAGATCAGTGCCTCTAGAACATTAATGTGCACACAACTCTCCAGAAAGTCTTATTAGAAGGCAGATTCTGCTTCAGTTTTCCTGGGATGGGGCCTGAAAGTCTGTATTTTTAGCAAATTCTCAGGTGGTACGGAGGCTGCAGATCCTGCCCCAGGAACATACCATGTGGAAAAGAACCAGGCAATCAAAAGCAGCAAGACTTCTGTAGCTCCCTCGACCTAACCCACAGCTGCACAGAGGGCTGCTTACTTGGCAAGCTCGCTCCTCTGCGTTTGCCTTTCCTCCCCTCTAGTGACAGGATGAGCAACGACACCTACAGGAACTTGCTGGCCCAGCTAAATAAAGAGCGTGTGCTGGCTACAAAAATGGTTGGCAAATAATCAGGGGGTGCTGCAGCAGCCAGTTTATTCGAAGTTTGTCTTGTAAGATACACAATTTTGTGCCAGAAATTTTTTCTTTTTCCCTTGATTCAACTTTGGAGAAACTAATGTGCATGGTGAGTGGAATTTTTATACATCTTGCTGATTAAAAACAAAATATGTAGTGCACTCAGGAGTCATTATTTGACATTATTTTGATGTGTGTGGGCTTTTTGGTGCTCCCTTTCCTGGCTTTGGCAGGAACTTGGGGCCTAATTATCATTGTATATTTATTGGTGTATAAAATATGGTAGATAAAATGGAAAATCATTACACATCTTATCTCATTTTGTCCTCACAAAAACCTAGGAGCTATGTGCTGTTTTAGCGGTGATGAAACTGAGGGCAAACCATGTCATTGGAGGTGACCAAGCACAGTCTACACTATCGAATACTCATTTGACCCCTTCTTGAGACGTTTCCACACTGCCCTTTCTTCCCCGTGGACACCCAACCCTTGACTTTAGGTTGATGTTGCATTCTAGTGCCCACCTTCAACTCATCTTTGATCCAGACTTTCTCTTCTTTTGCCCCTCATGGGGAGATTGGAAATGTTGGGAAGGCTTTCTGGCCACACCCAGTCCCCCTTTGTTTTGGGTATGCTTTATTGCTGCCTTCCTTTGATTTGTCTCATTAGCTATCACTCTTGGTATCCTCAGTGGTGGCCGCAGATAATTTTCACATATCCCAAACCCAAATCCCAGATGTGCCTCCATCCTTCTTTGCAGAGGTCTTCCTCTTTCACTTTAGTGAAAAGGTAGACACAAATTCTCCTACAGTCACTTATGTATATTTTTTACTGTAAATATCAGAAATTGCAAATTATTGTGACTTAAACAATGAAGAATATAAAACTCTCTCTAAACAGGAGTGTGGGGGCAAGCAGTTCCTCAGGTAATATACTCGGTCAATGTTGTCATTAGACCCAGATTTTTTTCCTCCATCCTGAGCATCTAACTCTTGGTCCTTAGGTTCTACCTCATGGTTACAAGATGGCTCCCTCATTCCAAGCATCGTGACTTCATACTACCAAGTTCAAGGAAGGAAACTTATTTATCACGGAACAAAATAATTCCCTAAAGCGTCCTCAGTAGAGATATCCTTGATGTATATTTGGCCCAAACATTGTCATTTGCCAACCCCTGGTCACCAAGGAGGGGAATGATTAACTATGCTGAGTTTAGATCAACCATGGTTCATCTTCTGGGACTTGGGGAGGGATCAACCTTCCATAAGCACACTGCCACATAAACAAAACTTACACACTCGGCTTCTACAAATTGAGAAAGAAGGTGCAGTATGGCTTCCGAATGGCAACCTACAGTGTCTAAATCATTTCACTTGTCAATGCTTTCCCTTTCTCCTGCTTCTTCCTGCCTACCTCAGAAGTGCCATGTAGAGTCAGTCATCCATCCTTTTCAGCTTTCTGGTCTTTTCCTTTCCGAGGCCATATTCTCTTGGTCCCATTTCCTCTCTCTTTCTCTTTGTCCACCATGATCACTTTGTGGTCTCATGTATTGGATCTTCTTTTACTAGGTTGTAAGCAACTTGAAGAAAGGGTCCATGTCTCTTATTCATAATTATGACCTGCATAGTATGTGGGACAAAATTTTGATCAAACCCTCCTCTCTTGGAAAACTTCTTTTTTTGTTTTGTTTTGGTTTTTTTGTTGCTGTTGTTGTTTTGTTTTTTGGTGGGGGGAAACTTCTTGACGGGTTTCCTTGACTCCTTATATCCTCTCCAAACCAACCTGCTGCCAGAGTTGTATATCTAAAAGTACGAATTTGGTCACAGTAGTTACTTATTTAAAAACATGAACTCCTTATCATGTCGGTAAAATTCCTTCACAAAACAACCCAAACCAATTTTTTAACTTGAAGTCCTTCCAATGTATCTCCCCATTAGACACACACACACACACAAACCCCATGTGTACATCATATGAAACTGTTTCTCAAAGAGTGGTCTATGTACCACCTTCATTAGAATCACCTGGGAGATTTCCTTAAAATGAAATTTCTGGGCTACACTCAGGGCCAACTTAATCAGAATCATTAAGATTGACCTAGGCTGGGTATGTACATTTTCAATATGCACTCAAAGCAATCCTAAATACCCAGTGAAGTCTGAGCCATGGCTTTATATCATTCTTAATAAGCAAAAACTGACTCAGTTAAGAATGAGTTGTCCTATTTTTCTAATGTCTAAGCATTCATTATACCGATAATTTTTTTCATTTTTTTTTCTCTGTGGGGATGGGACAAGGAAGTCTCAAAGGCAGAGTTGAGAACTAGACCAAGTATCACTGGGTCGAAGGCTTATTAAAAACTTTCCCTGTTAACAATTTAATTCACATAAAGGAGAGTTCTGCATCATTGCTTTGATTATCTTTGAACAAAATACACTAGATCATTTGCTTTTCCATATGGATATTTTAGAAATGGTGGAGTTTGAGTACCGAATATTTGAGAAGACTTATGGTCTGTGGTTTACTTTTCCTCTGTAAATTAAGGTAAAGTTCAGTCCTTCTGAGTTGCTGGTGACATCAATAATGATACCAGCCCAGGTGGCCACTTGATGTATTCCCCCAATGTGTTGAGTTCATTTTCTTTCTTTTTTTTTTTTTTTTAAAGATTTTATTTATTTATTTGACAGAAAGATAGAGAGACAGCACAAGTAGGCAGAGTGGCAGGCAGAGGGAGAGGGAGAAGCAGGCTTCCCGCCGAGCAGGGAGCCCGATGCAGGGCTCAATCCCAGGACCCTGGGGTCATGACCTGAGCCGAAGGCAGCCGCTTAGCCGACTGAGCCACCCAGGCGCCCCAAGTTCATTTTCTTTATCCACTTCATATGCACCAGCCACTTCTACTTATGCCCTGGTCCCAGCATGCTCAATTTTTATATCCCTGGAAGCACCAAATGCAATGGGATTTAACAAGCATGCAACTTATATTTAAAATACTACAAAAACTCACTATTCGATGACAAAAGACAATTTCTCTGGCTTATTCTTGCTGTTGGTTCTTTCCCCATTCTCCCTCCCAGTTCCAACCTTTTCCATTCATCTTGGTGACCAAGTACAGGGATAAAATGTTAATGGATTGTGACAACTGTGTCCATGTTAAAGATTAAAGCTGACTGTTACACTGAAAACAGCATCAGGATTAGTTAGGAAAATAGTCAGAATTCCAGATCCAACTGTAGTCATATTTCCTTTTCATACAGACATAACTTTAGTCTCAGATGGTCTCTCTCTCTGTCTCTCTCTCTCTATCTCCTTCACTCCCCCTTCCATTTCCGTTGGCTTTTTCTTCTTCCACTGATTCAGATAAATAAACCCACCAAAACACATTGCTTTTGATATTGTCTCTGACCTGAGGTCAGAGAGAAAAGACTCAAAATGAAAACAGAAATCACATCAGATCCATAAATGGATGGCAGAGGGGACGATAAAATAAAGGACAAAGAGACTGGTCCAAACATCTCATTTTCTACACAAAATGACTTTCAGCTTGAACAATGGTTTGCTTTTGCAGTCTTTGTTCTCCAACGACAACAACAATGAAGAAAATTGTCTCAAGTGATGAACTGTCCATGCTGGGAGCTAAAGAGAAGCAGATTGGCCCCAGTTGCTAAAGAGGGGCAAATATTCTTGAGTGCTGCAGTTGGTCACAGACATCAGTGTTTACCTTGGCTCGAGTGAATCATGTGGAGTTCACATAAATTTATGTCCAAAGGAGTGCTGCTGAAGAAATCAGATTTCTCCACCTTAGCTTCTGAGTTCCTGCCCTAAACAACCTGCCAGCACTCCAACAGGCAGTAGCCTCTGGATATCCCATTTAGGAACCAAGGCAGGGTCTCAACCTGCTGTGGAATAGGAAGGTTGGAATGAACAGTGTAGATACAAGCAGACTCCTGAGATGAGTAGCAGCTGCATGCCACCTCCATGGGGCAACCCCAAACGTGTAAGGTTTCACGTTTTCAGATTTCTGTTGAAGGAAAATTTCATATGAAACTGCAAGAGAGTGAACTTATTACTCAAACTTTCCTGATATGGGAAAGCAGGATACTGTACACTGTGACTTCCAGAATGACAGTGATTGAAACTCATCCTGATGATGCAGTCGATGGCCCAGAAAGGCAGAAAACATATAACGAGGTCATTGAAAATTTATAAACTCATTTCAAGAATGGAAAGAGAGGGAGGAAGAGTGAGAGAGATTGAGAGCAAAAGAAAGAGAGAGAGACAGAGAGAAGGGCGGGGAGAGAAGAGCAATAGCCCAGGTCGATATCTAGACAGAGAAGTTCCAGAACAAAATTCCTCCAGCATTAACCTGTACTTTATAGCTTGTACCGTGGCCTCTCGGTGTATGAAGAGATTTAAGCGGGTCAGAAAACAACAACAAAAACATAGTCTCTAAAGTCCCCAAGTATTCCTCCCTCCCAGCCCTAACTCCCTCTAACCACCCAATTCACCTGCCAAACGGCACAAAATCACATGCGCATTTTCCAGTTCTTTGTTTGCTTCTTCTAACAAAATTCCTTGGTCACAATATGTCTGAGTGACTCCCAAATCCCAGTGATTTGCAGAGCATAGCATACTACTGTCACTGAAGAGGGTAGACTACTAAACAACTCAATGTGAGTTTGCCACCCCTGAAAGACTGTAATACTAAAGGCAGAAGTTGTTTTTGCTGAAGGTTTCCTGAGTACAGCAGGTGTAGGGGAACAGATGCTTTACTCCATCACTGGGATGGCTGCTGGAATACAAACGTCAGCCCCTAAAGAGCTAACTCTGTTTAGGCTGAGAGAGGACAAGGCAGTGAACAGTTGATGCTGGGTAAATCACTGACAGCTAATTTTAAAAACTAAGTTGAATGGAGCTTCCAGGAAAAAAGAGTACTGCACACAGTAGTGGAAATGGGGGTGAGTGGCTCTAAATAGTGTTCTGAAATCCTCTCATAACTAATTCACCCTTATTAACTCTGGATGTGGACCTGTTTGATAGAATCCAAAGTATAGCTGACCTTTAATCAATGATGGCACAAATGTCAGCCAATTCAGCATATTATAACTGCTACTCCTTTAATAAACACTGAGTTGGGGTTTATCAGGACACTTTCCAAGAGGAGCATTTGGGCTATAGGTGCTCTGATCTCATCATATTGGCCGAACTAGCATAAAATATGACAAGGCAGGTGACTAAACAGTTACAAATAAAATATAAATGATTGTGTTTATAAATAAATTAATGTGAATAATTATTTTATCTTATTTTGATGGGGAGTCAGCCACAATGTTTTATTACAATTAACCAGCATCTGTTGCTTACAATTAAAGAATCTTAGGAGAGTCACCATACATACAAGGTTTTTAGTAGCAAACAACAGAAAATGACTTTACTACATTGGGCAGAAAAGAAGTTTATTAACATTTGTATTAAGTAGCTCAAAGAACCCATGGGAAGGCTGGAAAACCAGGTTTAGGAAGAGGCAGGTTTTCTGGCATTGCATCCAGGCAGCACACAACCCAGCCAAGACATACCACAGCAACTATCCAGTTAATATGTCTCCTTGGAAGTACCAGTAGACACTCACCAATACCTCCGCTAAATCTTTGATTGCTCCATTACTGCTGGGAATAATCTCTTAATTGTCCTGAGGTCTTTGTGCCATTCTCTGCAAAGACCTGGAGGGAACATCTGACAGAAATATTGATAGCATTTAGTCACATGACCATGCCCTAGCTGCAAGGGGCAGGAAGAAGTAATATTTGGCCCTCCTTCCCTAAAGAGCTCAGAGTAGTAAGAAAGATCTACACTTAAGAGATCATTACAATGAAAGGTACTAAGTATAGTAGTAAAGGTATGGACAGTGTGTTATGGAAGAACAGTAGATAAACTTCAGCCAGTTTGGAGGACAGGGGTCAGAATGCAAGAGATCACAGAGCTTCAGAGACAGGCATTCATGAAACTATAGAAACACGCCTATCTGGTTAAACTACCAGCAATTCCATCCTACATCTGAAGTTCTGCTGAACGCTCATGTGAGTAAAACCATAAAACCCCTTTCACTTCTCCTTTCTCCTTTTCATGCTCACCCAACCAGGTCCACCAAGCTCCCAGTTTCAGTACCCTGCTTTCCCTCGGAGCCAACCCCTATTGTGGGCCATTAACCCACTAAAGAGACCCAGTTGTACCGTCCTTTATTCTGAGTCTTAGATTTTGGAGGTGATGCCTCAGAATCTTTTCCACAAATGACAAGGAAATGTAAACATACAACAATAAAGGAAGAGCAATTAGTGGGTGTTGGGGGCAGAGGATTTTGAGCCATATATGCCCAGTGTCTTTCCCTTATTTTAAAGTAAAGGGATTAAAAGAAAACAATGATTGCGAGAACTACATAGAACTGCCTCTAAATGGAGGGAGAGATTTTATCTCAACACTTACTGACATGGATTGTGGTCTCTGATGTGTCCTCTGTCATTCTTGCAATATATGAACAGAGGAGTTGTCTCCAGTGGTTGACCTATTGCTTTCATGTCATGGTTAAGTTTTTTACTTATATGTTTAATCTTATCCCCAGAACTTCGCATTGCCATGCTCCCAGTAATATGCTGTGTTCTTCATAGTAATAATATAAAATGGGTATGAATTTACCTGGTGACATAGATAAGCTGACCTTCAGTTGTGTGTCAGGGTGTTTACTCCTGTGTTCAACAGCTCATCCAAGAGAAAGTATATTAAGAGAGATTTGCCCCATGGGCATCCAGTCACTCCATACTCCCAGAGTCAACAGTCTGATCTTACATCAAACCAGATCAATAAAGGGCTGACTACCTCACCCAACTCCAGCCCTTTGAAAATTGCCCTTACTGAATCAGATTTTGGTATGATGTCATCAGGCTATGTGTAGGATTGTTATATAAAGCGGCTCTGTAAAGCTTGCTGTTACACACCAGAGAGGACATCATTCCATTCCATAGTGTCCTCTTTATGACAATCCTGGGAGTAATTCTGTCTGTTCTGAGTACCAAGAATGTCTGTGCTTCTCCTGGGCAATGGTCTATTTGTGCTTTAATCTCCAAATATTGGGCAATGAGTAACCAACCACATTTTCCAATAAGTAGAAATGTGTTTTCCTCCCTGCTTTCTGAAAATGTATTCCCAGGTGTCCTGAAGCTTTCTAAAATGTATTTTCCATTTTCTGTTTTCATCTCATGATAATCTTTTTAAAAATTACATAAAGACAGGAATCAGCAGACTTTTTCTATAAAAGAGCCAGATAGTAAATATTTTAGACTTCGTGGGCCTCATGCATCTCTGTCATATATTCTTTTTTCAACCTTTTAAAATTGTGAAAACTGGGGCACCTGGGTGGCTCAGTTGGTTAAGCATCTGCTTTTGGCTTAGGTCATGGTCCCGGGGTCCTGGGATCGAGCCCCACGTCTGGCTCTCTGGTCAGCAGGGAGTCTGCTTCTCTCTCTCCCACTGCCCCTCCACCCCACTCATGCTCTCTTTCTGACTCACTCTCTCTCAAATAAATAAAATCAATCAATCAATAAAATTGTGAAAACTGTTCTTAACTCATGGACCTTACAAAAATAAGGGTACCTGGATTTGGTCCACAAGCCATAGTTTACTGACTCATGTTGGAGGGTCACTGGATTACTTATCTCTGAAAACTGCCATGTGATTACAGGGTCTTCACACTCGTGTTTGTATTAATGTATGTGTTGGTGCCAATTTGTACTGTTTGCACTGACATGAGGTAGTGAGGAGATAAAGAAGGTTAACAGTACCTGTAAATGACATGTTTGGTCTAAGTAAAGGCCAGTGTCATAGGAGCAACTCTACAAATGAAGATTTCAAGTCACTCAAAGGTGGAAGAGAATTAACTTAGCATACCGCCTACCACCATGGCAGAAGGATGCAAATTCATAAGGACGTGAGTGTGTTCCACATGGAATGGAATTCTACTCCATAATCACACTGTGTGGGGCAATTTCCTTTCAGCAAAACAGCAGGATTCATCATATTAAGTAAATGTTGTTAGTTTGATATCAATTAGCTTTGTAATTTTATGTGTAGCTTGTTAATTTGGCTTGGTCTTGCATCTGTGTAAGAACATTGCACAACATCCACATTTCTTGATTCAAAATCCAGTCCTGCCACCTCCTAATTAAGATTAATGAATTATATATTTTATCAAGCTCTTCATTTATACATATTTAATTAAGGAATAATAAAAATAATTTGAAAACAAGGAAGAGAATCAAGAGAAAATTATACTTTTAAAATAATTCCATACATTTCTCAAACTTGATATAAAAATTATAGAGTAGTTATGAGGACGTGCATTTTATCCTCTCCCTAAACATTCAACACTTACTTTTGTGCTTTATGCAATTTCTTACCCTTTAAGATCCCTGCCTCCCCTCTACACACACATTTATGTGCCCTGCAACTAATGTGTTCTAATTTTTAAACTTATTTTTAGGCATGGTTAATAAGGCATGGTTATGGTAACAAATCAAGAGTACAGGTGGTAGATCTTTTTCCCAACCTAATCCAACTTCCTGGTCCTCTCTCCAGAGGAAAACACCATGAATATTTTCTTGTGTTTCCTTCCAGAAAACCTTGAATTTTGCTCCATTTGCAAAAATGCTATCTTTTTACATTTCAAAATTACATCTTTCAAGAAACCAATTGGGCTAATATAAAAATGTGTGATTTTTGGTAAGACATAGGGGGACAGAGAGCCCTTGAGAAGAAACACCTGATGTAAGATGGCTATGGAAGAGGAAGAAAACAAAATTGCTTCCTGAAAGGAGCCCAGAGATCCACAGAAGCATGAACGCTCAGGAAATATACATCTGTACTTATTGCCAGAGTGTGGGATGATCTTGTGTTCTGAGAGGTGGGAGATTGGAGGTGAGGTAAGAGAGACTAGAGGTTGTGAGAGCCAAATCCCTAGTAATTTTGAAGTCATGACTTTTTGTTTTACCCAGAAGACACTGGACAGCCAATATCCAATTTTAAGCAGGAGAATACCTTAGGATTGCACTTCTGAGAGAGAGAGAACTCTAGTGGCTGAGAGATGGATTTAGAGGTCTGAGTGAGATATGATGGTACCACCAGACACAGCCCCATCTCCTGAACTTCTGACTCAGGTCTGGTGTACAGTCTGAGAATTTGCAACTCTAACAAGTTCCAGGGATGTAGATACTACTGGTCCAGCAACCATGCTTTGAAAAACATTAGGTTGGAGAAATGGTAATAAAAATGGGAAAAAAAAAAACCCCACAAAAAGTAGGTTTGGGTGCCGAGTAGATAGAACAAGAAGGGATGAACTGAGTTGGAAGGATTTGGGGATGAGTCCCAGGTTCTGATTGTAACAGGCAGTCACTGAGGCAGGGAAGGGAGAAGGAAGAATGTTTGCCAAAGACAAGATGATTACCTTGCGGAACAAGATAATGCCTTACCTTGCTTATAACACGATTATGATGCACAAAGGGGGAATTACTGAGATGGCAGATAATTGTATTTGTAGGAAGAAATGTCTAGACTGATAAAATTTAAGGAGTCATTATAACATAAGGGATAGAAATCATACCAGTTAATAAGAGAGAAAATGTGAAAACGAGAAGAAGGCTCAGAATAGAACATAGGTATCCATAACACAGACATTTTGAATAAGATAGTCTTTTTCCTTAAAACTCTACTCATAAAAGAGACTCTGTGGCCTTCCTTCTTCTGCTTGAAATAGAGGGAAGTAGAACCTAATATGTTTACAAAATCAATTAGCTAATTACTAAAGTGCTATATAGTTCATATAAATAATTTTCTTTTTTTAAAATTTTGTTTTATTATGTTATGTTAGTCACCATACAGTACATCATTAGTTTTTGATGTAGTGATCCACGATTCATTGTTTTCATAGAACACCCAGTGCTCTATGCAGTATGTGCCCTCCTTAATACCCATCATCAGGCTAACCCATCCCTACACCCCCCTCCCCTCTAAAACCATCAGTTTGTTTCTTAGAGTCCATAGTCTCTCATGGCTCATCTCTCCCTCCGATTTCCCCCACCCCTTCATTTTTCCCTTCCTTCTCCTAATGTCTTCCATGCTATTCCTATGTTCCACAAATAAGTGAAACCATATGATAACTGACTTTCTCTGCTTGACTTATTTCACTTAGCATAATCTCCTCCAGTTCCATCCATGTTGATGTAAAAGTTGGGTATTCATCCTTTCTGAAGGCTGAGTAATATTCCATTGTATATATGGACCACATCTTCTTTATCCATTCATCTGTTGAAGGGCATCTCGGCTCTTTCCACAGTTTGGCTATTGTGGACATTGCTGCTATGAACATTGGGGTGCACATGGCCCTTCTTTTCACTACATCTGTGTCTTTGGGGTAAATACCCAGTCATGCAGTTGCTGGGTCATAGAGTAGCTCTATTTTTAATTTTTTGAGGCACCTCCACACTGTTTTCCAAAGTGGCTGTACCAACTTGCATTCCCACCAACAGTGTAAGAGGGTTCCCCTTTCTCCACAACCTCTCCAACATTTGTTGTTTCTTGCCTTGTCAATTTTTGCCATTCTAACTGGTATAAGGTGGTATCTCAATGTGGTTTTGATTTGAATTTCCCTGATGGCTAATGATGATGAACATTTTTTCAAGTGTCTGCTAGCCATTTGTATGTCTTATTTGGAGAAGTGTCCCTTCATGTCTTCTGCCCATTTTTTGACTTGATTATTTGTTTTTTGGGTGTTGAGTTTGAGAAGTTCTTTGTAGATCTTGGAAATCAGTGCTTTTTTTTTGGTGTCATTTGCAAATATCTTCCCCCATTCTGTGGGTTGCCTCTTTGTTTTGTTGACTGTTTCCTTTGCTGTGCAGAAGCTTTTTATCTTGATGAAGTCCCAAAAGTACATTTTTGCTTTTGTTTCACTAGCCTTTGGAGATGTATCTTGAAAGAATTTGCTGTGGCCGATGTCAAAGAGGTTACTGCCTATGTTCTCCTCTAGGATTTTGGTGGATTCCTGTCTCACATTGAGGTCTTTCATCCATTTTGAGTTTATCTTTGTGTATGGTGTTAGAGAATGGTCGAGTTTCATTCTTCTGTATATAGCCATCCAATTTTCCCAGCACCATTTATTGAAGAGACTGTCTTTTTTCCATTGCATATTTTTTCCTGCTTTGTCGAAGATTATTTGACTGTAGAGCTGGGGGGCAATATCTGGGCTCTCTATTCTGTTCCATTGGTCTATATGTATGTTTTTGTGCCAGTACCATGTTGTTGTGATCACTGCTTTGTAATATAGCTTGAAATCAGGCAACGTGATGCCCCCAGCTTTGTTTATCTTTTTCAACATTTCCTTGGTGATTTGGGGTCTTTTCTGATTCCATACAAATTTTAGGATTGTTTGTTCCAGCACTTTGAAAAATGTCATTGGAATTTTGATCGGGATGGCATTGAAGGTATAGATTGCTCTAATTTTCAAAAAAAGAAACTGAGTCATAGAAAAACTAACTTAAGTGACTGATGGAAGTCATTGCCAGGCCTCTGGAAGAACTTGTTACTCGAAGAAAATTCATCATTAAAACCTTCAAAATTGTAATAGGGAAAAATTGGGACATTGGGAATGTCCATGAATAGGAAAAATAGACAAATACACAACCTAGAAAATAAATGACCTAGATCTCTGTGTGGATACATGTATGATCCAAAAGTTTTAGTTAAAAATAGCAAGTTTCAGAATGTATGCATTATGATAATTTATGAAGAAACCACAAAAACAAAACTACATATTTTATTTGAGATTCTTTTTCTCCCCTCATCATTTTATTATGAAAGATGTCTTAAAAAGAGTATCTATAACATGTGTACAATTTAATGAATAATAGTAATACAATAAATACCCCTCTACCCAGCATCCGGCTTAGGAGAGGGCACCACCCTGACTGCCCTTCTCCAGGCCCTTCCCCCACCTCACACCACAGGTAAACACTGTGCTAGATTGTGTGATGACTATTCTCCCCCCCATTGTCTTTATAGTTTCTCAATGTGTATAGTTGAAACATTGTGTAAGTAGAATCATATTGTGTATATTCTTACGTAATTTTCACTTTTGCTTAATATTATACTTGTGATATTGATCCATATACATGCATTGTTATGAGTTGAATTGTGCCCCCACCCCACAATTCATATGTTGAAGTTCTAACCTCAAATGCTGCAGAAGGTAACCTTGTTTAGAAATAGGGTCATGTTAGAGTGCCTGGTGGCTCAGTTGGATGAGTGTTGGACTATTGATTTCAGCTCAGGTCATGATCTCAGGGTCCTGGGTTCAACCCCCCCATCAGGGCTCTGTGCTCAGTGGGGAGTCTGCTTCTCTCCTCCATCTCCCACCGCTCCTCCCCCTACTTGTGTGCATGCACACTCTGTCTCTCCCTCTTTCTCTCTCTCAAATAAATAAATCTTTAAAAAAAAAGATATAGGGTCATGTTAAGAAGAGGGCCAGTGTTCTTATATAAAAGGGACATTTGGACACAAAGACAGGGAGAAGTCCATGGGAAAAACCAACACAGGGGGAAGACAACCATCTATGAGCTAAGGAATGTCTGAGACCACCAGTAGCTCAGAGAGACATGTTATAGTTCGTCCCTGGTGCTTTCAGAGTGAGCATCGCCCTTGATTTTGGACTTCCAGACTGCAGAACTATGTTATTTGAAGTCACCCAGTTCATGGTACCTTGTTACAGGAGCTCTAGGAATGAATGTATGTGTGAAGCAATGCACTAATTTTCTCTGCTGTATGGTATTCTATCAAATCAGCAGACCAAAATTGTGTAATCATCTTTGTGTCAATGAACATGTGAGTTGTTTCCAATATTTTGCTTTTGTGACTTAGGCTGCTTTGAAAATTCTTGTACATCTCTCTTGGGGCACATAAGTAAGATTACATCTAGAATATCTGCCCAAGGCAAAAAAGATATTCGGGTTCTTGGTGTTTGCACATTTTATACGGTAGGTTGGAGTGGTTCCCAAAGAGATGGTGGCAGTGTACACCCAGTGGCAGGACATAAATGTTCTTTTGGTCCACATCCTACCCAACCAACACTATTATTGTCTGCAATGTTTTATATTTTCTACAGGAATATATAAATTAAATGGCATTAAATTAGTGGCCTGGAAGGATACAGAGCAAACATAAAATGTTGGTTACCTCTAAAGAAGGGAGAAGAAGATCAGAACTAGAATTTGGGATAATTAAAAGTGAAAAAAGAAATGAGAAAGAGATGGAGAAAGAGAGTAGTCAAGGAGGAGGGAAGGAGGGAGGGGACGAGGAAGAGTTATGGGGGAAGGAAGGAAGGAAGGAAAGAAGGAAGGAAGGAAAGGAGAGTGGGGGAGGGAGGGAGGGGAAGAGGAAAGAAAGAATGGAAAAGAGAGAGAAGGAAAACAGAGCAGGCAAGGAAAGAAAAAGAAAGAGGAGACATTCCATGTTTTCCAGAAAAGCCAGGGTACAATGATTAGCAATGTATAAGTGCAGGAATCAATTTGTACCCTGTCTCTTCAGGTACCTACAGATGCTATGAAATATCTGGCCTTGGACCACCAAAGTTTTTCTCTTGCTCAGGAATAAAGCTTTACATTGAGCTGAGGTGTGTTAATTTGCTCTCCCTAGTCTAATAAGAAAACCCAGAGTAGGCCAGGGATTTCATATCCCCAAAGGCATGTGATTTGCATAAGGGATGGATGGACCTTGGCACAGCTGGAAGAATCATCTGAAGGCAGTCTCTAGGCAGGCTCCTGTTTGCTTCCCCACCTCTGCAGAAAAAAAAAAAATAGTAATAATAATTAATTGGCCTGGGACACTGTGTTTGGAACTTCCAGGCATGATAATCATTGGCTATCTGGAAAAGTATGAGGCAATTTCAGTAAGTCTGTGAGGACAGTCAAAATAATTAGGCTGAAATATTGCCATCTACTGCCTTCATTTGTTACATATGGTCAGTACTTTTGGCTTTTTATTAGGCCCACCACACTTGCTAAGTGAGCCACAAAACTACATATTGAACTGTTTTCAGGTGTCCCAACTTGCAGGGTGTTCACACTATCTGTATATGATCATGTTTGGAGAGAGTGGATGAGATCACATTCCAGGATCCTAATAACATAGTCTTCAGGATTTGGGTCATTAAATTGCTTTGTAAGTTTGAAACTCCTGACAAAGCTTAGAGCCTGGCACTAGGTTGGCACTTAATGAATGCATTCAGAAATGAATGAATAGATGAACAAACGAACTAATGAATATAAAATAATGATCAAAAATGCTTTGGGTGAGATCCAAGTCATGTGTATTAGTTTTCTATTATTGCATAACAAATTATCACAAGTTTAGGGGCTAAAAACAATACCCATTTATTAACTGACATTTGTGTGCCTTAGATATCCAGCGTAGCAAGTCTGTGTTCTCTGCTAAGAAAATCACAAGGCCAAAATCCAGGTGTCAGCCAGGCCGAGTTATTTTCTCTATGGGAGAATCCACTTCCAAGCCAATTCTTGCTGTTGGCAGATTTCAGTTCCTTGTGGCTACATCAGTGAGTTTCTGTCCCTTTGCTGACTGACAAGGACAGACTGCTCTCAGCAGCTGGAAGACTGCAGACATCCCTTGCCATGTAGCTCCCCCCCCCATTTAAGCCAGAAATGGTGAATCTAACTTTTTCTGCTTCCCATTTCTGGTTTATTTTTCTTCAATCAGCCAGAGAAAGCTCTCTGCTTTTAAAGGGCTCAAATGATGAGTTCAGGCCCACCCAGATAGTTTTCCAATGTTATGGTTAACTGGTCAACTGTACCATATAATGTTACCTAATCACAGAGTAACTGTACCATATAATGTTACCTAATCACAGAGTAAAGTCCATCATGGGCATGCACACAAAGGGGCAGAAAATTGTGGGAGCCACACTAGAATGCTTTCTACCATACCATGGAAAACTCAGCTACAGTAGGTTCCAGGCACACATTACTCTGAAGGTACCATTTGACGTTCCCAGGCATGCTTGACTCTTATGTTGGAAGACCTTAGGGTTCAAAACCAATAATAGATCACTTTGTTTTTCCTTTGTGGCCTTTTAAAATGTATTGTCTAACCTTGCATCCATGTACTTTTGAAATAGCGTCTAGAGCAAATAGAAAAATCCTATTACCTCCCTCCATTAAATGAATGGAATACAAATGTAGACAAAACCAGAAAATATCCCCTTAGAAAAATCCAGTGACACTGGAGCCTTTTTCAGCTTGTATCACCAAAATTGAATTTTTATATTCATGGTAAGTGTTGGCAAAAGGAAACATTATTACACAACAGAGCCAGCTAGGGTGGGAGGGCCTGCCTTCATATCTTCTATATTAGAGCAGTAGAGGTCATCTCATGGCTTGCCCATGAGAAATGGGAAATACAGAACTTGTTGATTTCAGAATTTTGCATTTGAACAAAGAGTTGCATTCTTTGAACACAAATGTTATTAAAATAGCTATTTATTCAGAAGTTTGCTATTTGGAAAACCAACTTATGATGCAACATAGATTATTCCCATCTATTACTATTCACTGGGCCTGTTTTATGCATTTTATACATTCACTTAAAACCATTTTGGTTTGGGGCCCTAAACCTTTAGGGATTGTAAATTCTAAATCACTTCCATCTTTCTTATTTACTCTACATCAAAAACTTCTCTCAAATTTGAGGAATTAGACACTCTGCTTGAGTCACTGAGCCAAGAATTCTAAAGCTATGACTCAGAGAAAGACTGCATTATTGAGAATAATCATAGGAAACGGGTAGATTTTAAAAATTAGAATGGCAACTAGGACATAGCTACTGATAGTAATGAAAAAAATATTTTTAAGAATTGCTGCATTATTTAGTGCTAAAGGCTTTAAACATTTTAATAGATCTGTATGACTTGATTTTCATAGCCACACTGAGTAATTACTGATGCTTCTTTCACAGAAGATAAAAGGAAGTCTCTCTTTTTATGATCCTTTTGTGTAAATTCAGTAATTTTATTATTTAAGTTATCTCCTTTTTTGGCTTATATAAGTTGTATTAGTTAGGGTTCTTTAGAAAAACAGAATCAGGGGCACCTGGGTGGCTCAGTCATTAAGTGTCTGCCTTCAGCTCAGGTCATGATCCCAGGGTCCTGGGATCGAGCCCCACATCGGGCTCCCTGCTTTGCGGGAAGCCTGCTTCTCCCTCTCCCTCTCCCACTCCCCTTGCTTGTGTTCCTTCTCTCACTGTGTCTCTCTCTGTCAAATAAATAAATAAAATCTTAAAAAAAAAAAAGAAAAAAGAAAAACAGAACCAATAGGGTGTGTGTGTGTGTGTGTAAATGTGTGTGTGTGTGTGTATATATTGAGAGAGAGACAGAGAGAGAGAGAAAGGAAGGAAAGAAGGAAGGAAGGAAGGAAGGAAGGAAAGAAGGAAGAAAGAGAAAGAAAAAGAAAGAAGAAAGAAAGAAAGAAAGAGAGAGAGAGAGAGAAAGAAAGAAAGAAAGAAAAAAAGAAAGAAAAAGATTTCAAGGAATTAGCTCACACAACTGTGGAGGCTAGCAAGTCCAAAATCTGCAGGGTAGGCTGGAAAGGTGGAGATCCAGGGAAAAGTTTAAGTTCAAAGGTAGTTTGCTAACAGCATTCCCTCAATCTCAAAGGCAGTCAGACTTTTTCTTAAGGCCTCAGCTGATTGGATGAGGCAATCTGCTTTACTCAAAGTCCACTGACTTAAATATTAATCCCATTCAAAAAATAAAACAAAAAAACCTTCAAAGGAAGATCTAGAGGGACACCTGGGTGGCTCAGTGAGTTAAGCATCTGCCTTTGATTCAGGCTATGATCCCAGGATCAGGCTCCTTGCTCAGCGGGGAGCCTGCTGCTCCCTCTGTCTTCCGCTCGCCTACTTGTGTTCTCTCTCTCTTTCTCTCTCTCTGACAAATAAATAAATAAAACTTTAAAAAAAAGGAAGATCTAGAATAGTGTTCAACCAAATATCTGGGTACTGTGGTCTAGCCATGTTGACACATAAAATTTACCATCCCATTCGTTATCAAGTTTTCTTTTGTTATTAGTGGTTGTATGGTTTAGTGGTTGCTTTAGGGTTTATAGCACACACATTTAATTTATCACAGTCTGTCATCAAAGTGATACTATTTTTCTTCACATATAGTTAAAAAATCTCACAACATTATACTTATATTTCCCCATTCTTGGCTTCTTTATTGTTGTTTTCATACATTTTATTTTTAAATATAGAACAAACTCAAAAACACGGTTGCTATTTTTGCTTTAAACAGTTGTGAAAGGGACTTCCCAAGGGCATGGATTTAGGGGAAGAGGGATTTGTGACCCTTTTTGCAATCTGGCACTTACGGTTAGTACTACTTTGAACACATGAAGATGTTTTCTTACATTACCTTTAAAAAGATTGTTTTCCCTTTATTCTAGCTGGAATGTCTTTCTCTTTTGAGTCTGTGAAGGTGTTCACTTTCCTTATTTCTCTTACATTGTCTAAGACAAATTTTAAATATATGAACTCTGGATCTGTTAGAGACTTCTTAGACTATAGAAATTGTACAAACGTAACAAAATCTGGTCAATATTTACTGACCAATGTGATTCTTGACCTGGTGTAGTAGTGTTCTAGCAGAAGATTTTTAACAAGAGGACATAGCCCTTGTTAAAGTATTTTTGATGGATGGGAGTCAAGGAAGGGAGGCTTCTTTCTTCCTTTTATTCCCTTTGAGCAACAGCTTTGCAATTATAATAGACAGACAAGATCTGTCTACCACGTCTAAGTAGAGAACTATAACAACACATGTAGAAGGTGTGTTTGCTTGTTTAACTTGGGGATCTTTGAGGATGAAATGCACACTATGGAGGGAGGCCTTAATGCATGGCTCCTTATTCATTAACTACAGTCTTCATAGAAACAAAGTATTTTACTCAATGATACGGAAGTGCTCATATCGACCCCTTCTTTCTTCTCACTATGGAACTCTTAATTTAAACACCTAGAAGTCTTTTACTTTGGGTGGCTAAGAAAATATATTTTTCCATTTGTGTTTGCTCTGAATTCACTATTTTCTAGGTATCTCTTCTTCCTTTTCTTGACAATCATAATGGGCTTTTTATTTTTTGATTGGAGACTTATAACTATTTGCTGAAGATCCATAGTCTTTGCTTCTGCACTTGTTTGAAGTTCTCTGTAAACATAGACTATTTATAACTACATCGTTTAGAGCCTTTGCTTTCCATCAGTTTCCTCTATAAGATGCTGAATTCCAACATGATCAACTGTGCTGGGACTACCTTCTCTGTTTTCTCAGAGCTGAGTTTCCTTCAGAGGTGCAAGCCCTGTGTGTTCTCTGCTCATCCTCCTTCACTCACTGCAATGATAGGTTAGACTAAATTCTGCTCCTTTTGGTGGAAAGACTAGTTTGCTGATTGCAGTCCAAGGTATTCTTCGTTACATAGAAAAACAGCAATCATGACGTGGTCTGAATAATATTTTTAAATATTTTGTCTGATTTAAAAACAATATTTTTAAATATTTTGTTCCAATGAAGAAAATCAAAAATTACTAATTACATTCTATCCTTTATTGTTATTTTCGTTAAAAGACCAGTCCAAGTCTTGTCATTTTTGGCAACCTCATCCAAAAGTCACATTAAATAAATAAAATAAAGTCACATTAAAAAAATAAAACTTTAGGGTTTTATTTTTAACATAACATTTCATGTGGATTGTCATGTGGATTATATCCTCATGTATTTATATGTCCACGTCTTCCCTTGTCTCTTGCAGTTTATGGCTCCTTCATTCATTCATTCAAAATGCTTACTAGCATGTTACTTGTTAGCCACTTTGCTGTATGTGGGAATAGAGCAGTGAATGTGTCATATGAGAAAATTTCCTTTCCCCACAGAGCTTACAATCTAGTGATTACGTGTGTGTTTGTATATATGTAAATGAGCTATCACAATACCAAATAAAAAGTGTTTCAGAGAAGAATAAAATACCATGGAGGAAGCATGTAGTAAAATCCCTATAAATAAGGGGAAAAATGATCACTTTACAGAATAACCCATTTTCAGATATAACCATATATTAAAACCTTCTTAAGTAAGAAAGTGTAACCAGACACTCAATTATCTCACAGTTGCTTTTTAATGAAAAAATGTCCCAGATGAGAATTTCTATTAAAAATAAATTATGCTGCGAACAAAAGCAAATTATTTTTAAACAATTTTAACATTAAACTTAAGGTGAATTATGGCTAACATTCATTGAACTATTAATGACCAAAATGCTCAAAATCAATAAAATGTGCTTATTGATTCAACATGAAACAGAATTTCAGCAGCAAATTAGTATTTCCAAGTAGTGTTACACTAAAATAAATGCATTGAAAAAATGCCTGTAGTATAAATATACCCTTACCTACCTTCATTTCACTTCCTTAATGGTGCTACAAAATAAAATCAATATGAGAAGAGCAGGAGAAAATTTCTAAAATGAAAAATAAATTGTAGGCAGAAAAGAAAATCCTCAAAATGCATCAGAAATATAATACAGTATTTAATACTTCTATAACATTCTCAGCAACTCAAAGTGTTCAAATAAACAATTGTCCTCTGAGTAAAACTGTCAGAAAGGAAATTGCTGATAGTATATCTTTTGGAAGATGTAAGCATTTGAAAGGGAATTTATAGATGTAAATGTCATTATTATTGTGAAACCTGAAAACTGCCTTTCCAGATATAAAATGTGAGGAAGGACAGGTATTACAGTTCAACCATTTCCAGTTACATATACCTAAACTGTCCACATATATGTTAACATAATTTCAAAAAGACCTCTTTGCCAGTTGCACAATAACTAGATCTCCAGAACAAGGTCCCTTATGTTGAGTCTCTAAGCAGTATTTAGGACTATGAGTAATTGATCTTAAAAACAACTTACATGCGTATAACCTCTTATAGCCTGTAAAATATTTATACTTCTTTTTAGCCACACTGTCTGGTAGATGGAAAATGCATTATTAGTCCCACCTTAGTTGAGAAAACAGATGGTTCAATAGTATAAGATTGTCCAAGGTCATATAATAGGGAAAGATAAAAGAGCTGTAATCTAGGCCTCCTGACTTCTAGTCCAATACTTGTCCCTCCCAACCACATGGCACCTCTTCTTGCAGTCCATCCACTATATCCCCAGTATGAAAAAAACACTTGCAAGAAATTGCCAATGGTCACACATACCAGAAACTCAGTGTCAGTTCTAGATGAGCAGGAAATAGTCTTTTTTTAATGACTTTTTTTTTAAGATTTTATTTATTTATTTGACAGAGAGATAGACAGAAGAGCACAAGCAGAGGGAATGGCAGAGGGAGAGGGAGAAACAGGCTCTGCACTGAGCAGGGAGCCCGATGCGGGACTCGATCCCAGGACTCTGGGATCATGACCTGAGCCGAAGGCAGACGCTTAACCATCTGAGCCACCCAGGCACCTGGAAATAGTCTTTTTAATTTTTGCACCTTTCATAAGGGAACATGATGGAAACTTACCGAGGTAAGTTTGCTGATGGTGGTGATGATTTTATTCTTTTTATAATAACACTGTTAAGTGTTTCTGACTACAAAACTAATTCATGTTCATTACAGAAAGATGGAAAAATATCAAAGACCATAATGAAGAAAATTAAAAATTACTAATTACATTCTATCCTCTATATCAGTAGAGATCATGCCAGATGTTTGTTTTTGGATAGCATTGCTCCGCCATCTGAGAATACTCATACCGCCTTATACCACCTTTTGAAGTGGTTTCTACAGAGCTGTTTGAGAAGCAAGTGAATCATTAATCCATTTCCAAGATTGGCAGCAGTGGTCAAAGAAGCATGGTATCAGAAAAAGCAAAGAAGGAAAGTGCTAGTTGTTAATCGTACAGAAAGCAGTGTGCATTAACAGAGCCGCCAGTTGGTCCTATCTATGTCTCTAACATCATGAACTCCTACTAGCCTTGCTCATTCTCTCTGCCTTATTTCTGCCTCGTCCCCCATCCTAATCCTTTGTTATTAAGATGCTTTGTTAGCCCTGCCTTAAAGTTACAAAACAGATGCTAGAATAGCCCAGTGGTGTTTTCTTTCTACCAAGCATCTCTCTTCCTAATTATATATCCCTTGATTCCATGGAGCAGGCGTGGGGGAAAGCCACAGAAAATACTATTTGCCTTTGCAGGTGGCAGTTCCTCATCTCAGAATGTCCTTGCTTATTTCAAAATCTGGTTAAGTCCCTAAATAGACTTCAGGCATTTTCTTTCTCACAAATCTTTCCCAGCCTACCAGCACTTAGATGTCCCTTCCCCAGTAAAGAGTGAACAGTCTTTCCACGAGGGATGGTTAACACTCACCACACACTGTTTTATAATGATCCATTTACACATCTTCCTCCTCCACTTGATTGTGAGCCACTGAGAACAGGGAGCGTGCCTGCTCCTGTTTGTATCCCTTTTGCCCAGGACACACACCCTACGTATCGAATAACTTTGTGTAGAATAAATGATTGGGTAATGAAATAATCAAAGAAAGAAGGCAAGAAAGTACAAAAAATGAAGGAGAAAAGGAAGGAAAAAAAGGAAAGAAAGGATGGATTTGTCTTTAATAATTCAAAGTACTTCTACAATGAGAGTTCCAGTCTTATAGAATGAGTCATCCTAAATTTGACTACTCAGTAGCCTCATCACCACAAATATAAAAAAAAAACATATTTCCCATCATGACTTGTATATTTGGGGAAGAAAGAGAGAGGATTTTAAACCTGGCAACCTTATATTTCCTCACTGATGTCTGTCTTTTACAGTATGGTTCAGGGGAACAAACACAGGCTCAGAGTAAGAAGAGAATTTTATTCTTCCTTGAGCAAATCATTTGACACCTCTTGCCTAGTTTCCCCAGATTAAAAATGACACACTTGAACATGATGAGTATTTCTAACTCAAGCAAACTCATGTTCTGCAAATAATGATCAGTTATGTAAACATCACACTGGACAGGAATTAGGAATTCAATTTTGTGGTGAGTAAAATAAAAGTGAGACCATTTCGGAGAGACCTTTGTAATGTTTTAGGACACGTGTTTAAATGTGAGTTTTATCACTTACTAAATGTCAAGAGTGACATGGATAATCCCCATGATGCTTCAGAGGGTCCCTTGATGGGCCCTAAGGGCAGGAACTGGACCTGCCTTTTTCACAGTTGTACTCCCAGGGCCTAACCCAGTGCCAGACATATAGGTAGGGGCTCAAAAAAAGTGTTAATGGAATAGATCCTTTGTGGTTTCCAAATAATAACACCTGGCCTCTTTTAATTATCAGATAATGTAAGGAATTAAGACATATCTGAATTGTAATTATTACAGAATCTTATTTTTATGTAATCCTCAATATTTATTCATATCAACACACTATATTTCACTATGTCTAATTTATGGTAGACCTAGTCCTTCTGGTTCAGTGTTCTATCACATTTTGCTTCTCAAATAAATTCATCACATTATGTAATTATTAGGCCACAGTGAAAAGTTAATTCAAATTGTTCATCTTATTCATTTATATGTGCCTGGCTTACAGTAGGAGTTTAATAGAGATTTGTCAAATAGATTAGATTTGAATGAGTAAGAACAACCGTGAAATTAAAATTTCTTGAAATCTCAAATGTTATTGCAGATTAATTTGTTTCATTTGTTGTGTATGTGTGTGCATTTTTTTTTTTTTGACATCATCCCAGCTTCCTGCTGGTCTTTGAAATAATTCTCTAGAGCTCAAACACTTCTGGTTGTGAAAATGAAGTTCATAAAATAGACTAATATATCATCTCTTGTGCCTGGGGTCAGAGATTAAAACAATAACCAAGGAAAATATGAACTCTCCCTCATTTATCTGATTGTTATCTCCTGAAGCATCAAAACACACCAAGAGAAACCGGGGACTACATTTATTCCTTTGTAGCCTATCCTGAAAAGAACAAAAAGCTGGGGAAAATATACCAACCTGAAATAGATTAGGATATTTTGAAATACATGTAATAAAAACCCAATTCAAACTATTTTTTTCTTTTTCTTTTCTTTTATTATTATGTTATGTTAATCACCATACATCATTAGTTTTTGATGTACTGTTCCATGATTCATTGTTTGCATATAACACCCAGTGCTCCATGCAGAACGTGCCCTCCTTAATACCCATCACCAGACTAACCCATCCCCCCCACCCCCCTCCCCTCTAGAACCCTCAGTTTGTTTTTCAGAGTCCATCGTCTCTCATGGTTCATCTCCCCCTCTGATATCCCCACCTTCATTCTTCCCCTCCTGCTATCTTCTTCTTCTTCTTTTTTTTTTTTAACATATAATGTATTATTTGTTTCAGAGGTACAGATCTGTGATTCAGCAGTCTTACACAATTCACCGCTCACCATAGCTAATTCAAAGTATTTTTAAGACTTTATTTTTTTAGAGCAGTTATAGGTCTACAACAAAATTGAAAGAAAGGTACAAAGATTCAAATATACCCTCTGCCCTGACACAGACATAGTATCCCTCATTAGCAGCATCACTCACACAAATGGTGCATCTGTTACCAAGGATGAACCTATATGAATACATCATAATTACCCAAAGTCTATCATTTATTTTAGGGCTCACGTTGGTGTTGTACATTCTATGGGTTTGGTACATTCTATCGGTTTGCTCAAGTATATTTTAATCACATAGCCATCATTAAAATAAAATACAGACTATTCTTTTTTTTTTTTTTAAAGATTTTATTTATTTATTTGACAGAGAGAGAGATAGTGAGAGCAGGAACACAAGCAGGGGGAGTGGGAGAGCGAGAAGCAGGCTTCCCGCCGAGCAGGGAGCCCGATGTGGGACTCGATCCCAGGACCCTGGGATCATGACCTGAGCCGAAGGCAGACGCTTAACGACTGAGCCACCCAGGCGCCCTAATACAGACTATTCTTACTGCCCTAAGAATCCTCTGTGCTCAACATTTATCATCCCTCTCCACCCTAATGTCTGCCAATCACTGATTTTTTACCACTTCCATAGTTTTGCCTTTTCCAGAATGTCACATAGTTAGAGTCATACAGTGTGTAGGCTTCTCAGATTGGCTTCTTTCACTTAATAATATGCATTTAAGTTTGCTCCATGTCTTTTCATGGCTCGATAGCCCATTTCCTTTTAGTTCTGATAATAATATCCCATTGTCTGTATGTACCACAGTTTATTTGTCCATTCACCTACCGAAGGACGTCTAAGTTGCTTCCAAGTTTTGGCAATTATGAATAAGGCTGCTATAAACATTGCAAGTTTTTGTATGGACATAAATTTTCAAATCCTTTGGGTAAATACCAAGGAGCATGATTGTTGGATGGTATGGTCAGAGTGTGTTTAGTTTAGTAAGGAACTGCTAGACTGTCTTTCAAAGTGGCTATATGGTTTTGCATTCCCACCAGCTATATATGAGAGTTCTGGTGCTCCACATCCTTGCCAGCATTTAGTGTTGCCGGAGTTCCAGATTTTGACCATTCTAAGAGGCACATAACAGTATCTCATTGCCATTTTAATTTGCATTTCCCTGGTGACATAGGATGTGGAACATCTTTTCATATGTTTATTTACACATATATATCCTTTTTGGTGAAGTGCGCATTACAATTTTTGGCCCATTTTTAAATCAGTTTATTTTCTTACTGTTGAATTTTAAGGGTTCTTTGTACGTTTTAGGTAACAGTCCTTTTCCAGATGTGTCTTTTGCAAATATTTTCCCCCAATATGTGGTTTATTTTCTAATTCTGTTGACAGTAATATTTTTAAGAGCAGAAGTTTTTAATTTTAATGAATTCCAGCTTATTGATTACTTCTTTTAGGGATCACATCTTTGGTGTTGTATCTAAAAAGAGCACCATACCCAAGGTCATCTATGTTTTCTCCCATACTTTTCTATGAGTTTTACAGATTTGTGCTTTACATTTAGGTCTGTGATCCACTTTGAGTTAGTTTTTGTGAAGCTTGTAAGGTCTGTGTCTAGTTTCGTTTTTGTTTTTTTGTTTATTTGTTTGGTTGTTTTTTTGTGTGTGGTTCTTTTGCATGTGTATTTCCAGTTGTTCCAGCACCATTTGTTAAAGAGACTATCTTTGCTCCACTGTATTGCCTTTGCACCTTGTCAAAGATTAGTTGACTGTTTGTGGGTCTATTTCTGGGTTCCTTATTCTGTTTCATTATTCTAGTTGTGTTTTCTTTCAGCAAGACCCTACTGTCTTGATTACTGTAGCTTTATATTAAGTCTTGGAGTCAGGGATCATCGACCTTCCAACTTTATTCTGCCTCCTGTTGGCTATTTTGGGCCTCTCCGTATAAACTTCAGAATCAGTTTTGTTGCTATCCATAAAACAGCTTCCTGGGATTTTGACTAAGATTGTTTTGAATCTACAGATGAATCTGAGGACTGACATCTTGGAAAAATTGAGTCTTCCTATCCATGAACAAGGGATCTCTCTCCACTTCTTTATTCTTTGATTTCATTCATCAGAGTTTTTCAATTTTCCTCATTTAGAACTTATACATATTTTATTATATTTGTATCTAAATATTTCATTTTGGGATGCAGTAATGTAAATGACATTGTGTTTTTAATTTCAAATTCCACTTTTTCATTGTTACTATACAGGAAAGCAGTTAACTTTTGTATATTAACCTTATATCCTACAACCTTGCTATAATTGCTTATTGTTTGTTTGGTTGATTCTTTGAGACTTTGTACCTTGACAGTCATATAATCTGAGAACAAAGACAGTTTTATGTCTTCCTTCCCAATCTGTATTTTCTTTTCATGCCTTATTGCACAATTTCTAGTCCTTATAGCATAATTTAAAGTTTTAAAAATTGTATTGGCTCACATAACTTAGAGAAACATTAATAGCATCAGGCACAGCTGGATTGGGGCTCCAACAATATCATCAGGATTCTCTCTCTTCTGCCTTCCCAGAGAAAACCCTGATAGCTCCAGCAAGAAAGGATTTGGATTTAGTCACATGACATACCTGAACCAATCACTGTGACCTGGGTGATGGAGAATTGTTCTTGAACAAGCCTGTAACATTGACCTAGCCCTGTGGTCTCAGAAAACAGAGGTATTGCAATTGAGAACCTCACCAATATCATGTGAAATGAAAGACTGGAACTTCCTAAAGCAGACAAGAGTAGAATAGAGCAGAGCCAGGGAGAGTCAGAATCAACGTATCTCATGCTGTCATTCCAGAGTCACTATCTCATACTCTTTCTCTGACTTAAAAATCTTGATTTCCTGGCCTTAATGCAACATCCATGAAACTGACCTAATAGAAACCTACTTGAACTTCAGAGTTTCTTGACTTTTTGAATGTCATTATTTTCTCTTCTATTCCACTTTTCACTCTGATGGGCATAATTTGGACTTTGGACCTCATAATTACCTAAAAGTGTGCCACTCTGGAAATCTTAAATTAGTCTCTCCCTTTCAACCACAACTTCCCCTCTGTTCGAATGCCTTGGGCCCTGTCTCCCACTACCTCCTGCTTACTGACTTTAAAAACCAGAGTATTGTCATCACCATCCCTGCTATAGCCTCACTGGCTCCACATTAATCCAGACCATATGGCTTTGATCACATGAAACACCTCTGAAGCATTCCTGCTCCTTTACTCTTGTCCTATGATCATACCTGTGTTGATTTCTTATGACTGCCTTAACAAAATACCACAAATAAGGTGGCTTAAAACAACAGAAATTTTTCTGCCACAGTCTGGAGGCCAAAGTCTGAAATCAATAACACTGAGCCAAAATCAAGAAGTTCTCTCCAGAGGCTCTAGGGGAAAATCTGTTCCTTGCCTCTTCCAACTTCTGGCGGGTGCCAGCATTCCTTGGCTTGTGCCTGCATCACTCCAATTTTTAAGACCAGTATCTCTCTGCTTCATCTTCACATCACCTTCCCCCTCTGCATGTGAATCAAATCTCTCTGCCTCAGTCTTATAAGGACATTTGTGATGGCATGTAGAGCCCATCTGGGTAATTCAGTATAATCTCCCTATCTCAAGATTCTTAAAGTAATCACATCTTTAAAATATAAGGTAATATTAACAGTTTCCAGGATTTAGAGTAAGTATATCATTTTGGGGAACCATTTTTTAACCTATTATAATGTCAGTATAGCAAAAGCCTACTCTGAAGTCAACCAGTATCTTTTTCCTCTTCTACTACTTGCCAGAAGGAAAAAATCAGAGGCATAAGAGTCACCATTAATTCACAAGTTTTATACCCAATTTGATATCCCCTTTACTTATCCATAATCAAATATCTCTCCATCTATACTTAGCTAAAATTAAATACCTTTATATCATTTAAAACTCTCCTGATGCCACCACCGCATCCTCAATTCCTAGAACAGGGTCTAGTACATAGTTGGCACTTGATTTATATTTATTTACTGTCTTATTCCTTCCAATACAAAAGAATGTTCCATTTTTCCCTGTATTCTTAATCCCATTCCTTTTGATATCTTGCTCCCTCTTTATTCTGTATCTCTAATTTCTCCCCAACCCCCTATTGGGGTTGCTGCTTCCTTATATCCTCTAAACCTTCTCGAGTCTCTTACACATTTAGAAAAATATGTAAGAGTACATACTCTAAACCATTACAAACAACAATACTTATCTGCAGACACTGGCCTCTCTGTTGGCAAATTTTATTCTTATACTGTTCTTACACAATTCCTAAAAGAATGACCAAAACTCAGTCTATAATATCTCACCTCCAACCTAATCCCCAGCTATAAGGTTTGTCCCTCCTATGTCATCTAAACTGTTCTTCCTTAGGTCAAAACTTTTTTTCATGGTTATGAGTGTTTATGAAAAATTAAATCCTTTATTTTGAGATAAGTGTAGATTTCACATGCAGTTGCAAGACACACTGCAAAGGGGTCTCCCTCTACCATTTTATTCTAACAATAACATCTTACAAAACTGTAGTGCACTATCACAATCAAGACACTGACACTGAAGCTCCCCATTGATTTCATTTAAATTTCCCCAGTTTTCCCTGTACTCAGTTATGTGTGTGTCACACTCTTTTTCCTTTGCAAATGTATTGAATACTTTCCAGTCTTGAAATAATTAATTGCTTGATTTAAATTTAGTAAATATATTTAGTGTATATTATGAACCAAAGATTGGTCTAAGGTTTTACAAATATTGGCCAGTGTTATCTTTATATAAATTCTATGGGGTAAGAATATTACTATTAGTCCCATTTTACAAATAAGGCAGCTAAGGCACAGAAAAGTTAATAAACTTGCCCAAGGCAACACAGATAGTATGAATAGTAAAGCCTGAATTCAAGCCTATGCAGTCTGGTTCCAGGGTCTATGCTTTTATCCCCTCTTTCTCATGACCTCTTGAGACCTAAATGAACTCTGCTGAGTCTGGAGCTAGAAGCCATGAGCTCCTTGAATGTCCTTTGTTCCTTTGACATCACTATCTGTTGCTTCTCCTTGTACCTCTCTGACTACTCCTTTTTGGACCACTCCTCTTATGCCCATCTCTTAAATGTTGTTGTTCCCCAAGACAGTGTATTTAGCTCCCTGATTTTTTTGTGCTAAAGGCACATAAATCCATAGATATAAGCTTAGACATCTTACCTGAGACCCAGACTGATTCCTGATTGTTGACTCTATCTCCCACTAGATGCCCATCAGATACTTGAAACTTCAATTTGTCGGAAACAGCACTAATCCATCTTTCCATCTTTTCCCCATAACTCACTTCCCTCCACATCCCCCCACCAAAGAAAGTCTATCTATTTGTCTGCATTCTGATCTTAAAGAATAATGCTTCCATTCATTCAAAATTACTCTCTATAATAGTCACAAAATGAAGAAATCATAATACAGGTACTAACTGTGCTCTTAGTGAATAATTTATACTCTACAATAATATTTGGTTTTTATTTTATTCTGAAGTAATGACCTGGATTAGTTTGCTTACGGTGCCTGACACAGAGGCATAAAATGGAAAAATGCAAAAATCGAACACTTATGGAAAGATGTGACAAATCATTTTCCAATGGTAGAATTAAGGAAATAATTCTTAAAGAAGGACAAAATTAGTTATAAGAATGAAAGTATAATTAGAAATGATAGATAAAGTACAATTATCCCAGTTCTCTGGGGAAAAGTGTTCTTTTTCAACTGTGCATTTTAACTACCAGAGGAAACATTCCTTATCTTACTAGGTATGTTAGGCTGTGAAAAAATAAGAGATGTCTAGAATATTTTGAGAGGTTATATAGAGGCCAAACCATCCTAGACTTCTCATCTTCCAACAAAAATAACAAAACAAAGGAACAAAAAACACACATAAAACAACAACAACAACAACAACAAAACCCAGAGAAGACTTGAGATAAATCTCCCGTAACTTAAATCCAAACATTTATCTCTCTCTGGAAAGCAGTAAGGTTAACAGCTGATGAACAAGAAAATGAAAACATCTGTAAGATACTAAATAAAACATGTATTGTTTTTACTTCATTATGTGGCAAGAACATAAAACCTGTAGCTTTATGCCCCACTAGAGAGAATAAAAATTGTTATCACAAACTTATATAACATGAGTTTTGAAGAGGATCTCTTGCTGATTGAAAAAATGCTTTTACCATATTTGCAAAATGAATGTCTTGAATATTGACAAGCTCTAAAAATGAAAAGTGTGTAGACATAAATCAAGAGTAGAAGTGGTAGTTTTGTGATTTGATGATTCTTTTCTATGCCTGGAATACTTTTGAGAAGTCAAGATTTTTATATATTAAATAAATATATGTGTAATATTTAATATATTAAATATAATAAGAGTTAGACTATTTCAGTTATCAGGGTAAACATATCTGTAGAGCTACATCTACTAGGGTGCTGGACTTCCAACCCTCTGGAAAGATGCTAGCTCCTAACACAGTATCATTGAGGCCTCATTAGCACTTATAATAGTATAAAAATCCATCCTAATCAGGTGCACCGTGTACAAGTATGCATTGTAGAAATTATCATCATCATCATTATTAATTATTGTCAAAAGTAAAGAAAGATTCAGAAATAACTCCTACAAAGTAATAATCCTAAATTATTTGCAGTGTAATCCATGGCAATGAGAGTTTATTCTGTGTGTTTGCTTTTTTTTCAGTTACGGAGATGGGAACAAGAGACCTTAATCCTCAGCTATGTTGAAACTCTTGTTCGGGTGAAATAAATTCACCCACACAAAGAACATAGTAGCTGATTGGTGGAAAACCTCCACCAGAGCAAGACCATGTCTGTTTTTTCTCTTCTGTTTATTCAGCTTAAGCAGAGAACCTCATACACTGTGGTAGCTGCTAAATAATTATGTACTGGATAAATAATATACCAAAGTTAGAAATTCAGCTCTGGTAGGACAGAAAAAGAAACAGAGCAATATTGATTGTGTAGAACGTGATTTGCCCTTTTACTGGGCACTTTGTGTAAAGGATCACTTAATTCTCTCCAGAGCCCTATAAAACAGGTATATTATCCTCATCATATGAATGGTAAAGACCTTGATCCTTGACATGTATAGTGGGCCAGGAATTAACTAACTAGGGCTGAGACTGTCACTATCACTTGAATTCATGCCAGGATTTGCATATGCCCTCGACCTCTCCCCCAGCTCTTGTGAATTTCTCATCCTTCTCATCCTTCAGGTCTCTGCTTAAAAGTCACTTAAGTGTGACTTCTTCAAGAAGGTCTTCCCTGTAACCTTTCCTGGATTAGACTGTCTCCCATTCTTGCTCTGGAGCACTTACCACTGCTCTACCAAAATGATCATCTCTGGAACTCCTTATTTCATATGTGCCTTCTCTGATAGATTCCAAACTCCCCAGAGGGCTTTGTCTGTCCTGTTGATTGTTTATCCCCAACACTTACTACACTCTCTGACATATAATATGTTTTCAAAAATATTTGATGAATAAATGAATGATGGGAAAACCCAGGCTTGTAGAAGTTAACCCATTCAAAGTCCCAAAACTAGTGCTATGAGTGGATTTTAAGCCAGGGGCTAACAAATTCCAGAGACTACAATTTAGAACAATTTAGAACAAGAAAAAGGAAGATTGATTTATGATTAAATAAAGAGAAAGTATTTAGTAAGGATCTAACATCCTCCATTAAGTTAAAAAAATAACAAAAACTGAACAGGGTCGTAATAATCACCCCCACTGTTATAGAAATCATCCTCATCACAGTTAATGCCAGATATTGTACTAAACATTGTATATGGGTTATCATTATTTAAACCTCATAATAACTCCGAGATAAGTATTATCATTATTTCTGTTTTAAAGGTTTAAAATTTTCCCCAGTAATATAGCCAAGCAAACCCAAGCAATCTGACTTCAGAACCCACATGCACTTAAAAGCAAATTTATTTGAATTTCAGACTTGGGATTTTTGTTGTTGTCTTGCTTATTTACTTGTTTCCTTAGACCTACAACCTACAGATTTTTAATGACTAAAATTAGGGGTGGCTCAACTGCCAAAAAAGAGATTGTAATTTTAGGCTGATTTACTCCAACTGTAATATCCAGAATAGAGGAGTTAATAGTTTCTGGGCCCCTTTCCTTGAAATAGTTAATGTTCCTATATACCTAATTTGGGGAGCGCCTGGGTGGCTCAATTTGTTAAGTGTTTGACTCCTGGTTTCAGCTCAGTTCTTGATCTCAGAGTCATGAGTTTGAGCCCCCACATTCGGCTCCATGCTGGGCGAGGAGCCTACTTAAAAAAAAATGAAATTCTACTTACCAAATTCGGGAACAGGAGCTCACAGTCCCCTTTCATAAAGGGAAAATATCTTTCTGGAAAGAAATCTACTCATACTTAGACCAATAACAAGTTTAGGGAAAGAACTCTCAGAATATGAACTAGAAATCAGATTTCCTGCTATCCTGGAGGACACTGCTGCCCCCTTGTGCCTCGATGTTGTAATAAAACACTCAGAATGTTTGAGGCTGGCTAGCTGATCTGGCGCATCACCTGAGCTCTGTAGACCCCTCTGAAGCTCTCTGGGCAGCTGACTGAGAGTAACCAGGTAGGTGCCCAGTCTCCTTCTGAGCCACTGTGCCCACAGTGGGGAACCTAGAAGCATTGCGAGTCAAGGCGGGACTGTCCTCCCAGGCAAGGACCCTTGCTAATTGTCCCCTTTAGAGCCTCTGAAGAATCACTGGAGGCAAAGAAGGGTAAGACTTCTTAAGTATTTGCAGCAAACAGAATTTAATTAAACAAAATAAACATTCCTCTGACTTGTAGCCAAGCTCCAGAGACTCAGGGCTGCTCCTTAAACAGCAACTTGCTGAGAAGCAAGTACCTGAAAGAGGGACAAAGAATTCTTTTCTCAGAATTAAGAACAAGAAAAGAGAGGGAAAGGAATATATAATAAGATGTATTTGAGAGCTGGGTTTGACCGTGTCCTATACCTTCCTCATGAAAGCAAATGAAATGACTGTCCTGCATCTCCTCACTGTGACATTTGAATTAATTTATGAAAAGCAGTTAGATTTTTCATGCTGTTTTGCCCTGGTGTTTTTTTTTTTTTTTTAATAAGAAAGGCTTTATTTTTAAGACAAAACAAATAGCATAAACACACATCCAAATGCACATGAGTAAGTTCACTGGGTTTTATAAAAGAGAAAGCTGCACTCAGGTGTCAGTTATAACAGATGTCCCCTGCTTCTGGTGGCATGGATACAACATGTGCTTGTCTAAGAAGTCGTTCTGGGGTAGCCATGACAAGAGTGAGGTGATACAAGACAGAAATGCAGGTACGTGAAAGCTTTAAGACCCTTTTCGCCACCCTAATGTGCTTTTGTTTTGCTCTGGGGAATTGAAGCAATCAGCAGGTCACCTTACAAAGAACTTAAATGTCAAAGAACACTTTCAAATACCTAAAAGAGATTCAAGATTGTTACTAAAGTTATACAGGGAGGTCAGTAGGAGAAAATAGTTTATGTCCTCAAAACCCAGGTTTCACACAATATGAAGAGACTGATTTTAGTAAAGGCTGGTCTTTTTCATGATGCGCAGGAACTCCTGCCCATTGGCTTCTCCATCTCCATCTCGATCAGCCTCATCGATCATTTCCTGTGGCTCCTCATCAGTGAGGTTCTCATCCAACTCCTTGGCCACACGTTTTAGATTTTTGAATGATATCTTCCCAGTTTCATCATCATTGAAGAGCTTGAAAGCTTTCAGAATTTCTTCTTTGGTATCCTTCTCAGACAGTTTCTGAATCATCACAGTCAAAAAGTCACTGAAGTTCATTTTTCCTGTCCCTTCCTTATCGATATCACTTATCACTTTCTTGATCTCTTCTTTCTTGGGGTCAAAGCCCAGTGCCACCTTCAGTTCCTTAACGTCTATGGTCCCAGTTCCATTAGCATCAAGAGATCAAAAGCTTCCCGGATTTCCTGTTTCTGCTCTTCAGTAAGCTCTGGTTTAGGACTCATCCTTTTTTGCTGGGCAGATGATGCCATGCTTGCCTTCTTAAAGTTAGAGGCCATTGTCAATGGACTCCGCTGCCTGCCCTAATGGGTTTTAATATGAATTTATTTGTGTGAATATTTGAAGAATGCTTGTCTTCCCCATGGACTGTAAGCTCCAAATGGGTGGGGACCATGCTTGCTGACCTGGGAATATTTGTTGAATAAATGATTAATAATTTTTCTTTTTTGAGTGTGAATTAATAGGTTTGAAAAATATTGGATAAAAGTTCCCCATGAGTTTATTTTTCTTTTCTACAGCCTTTCATGGAGGCAACTTACTAAGTTAAAAGAGCTTTATAGCCAAACAGGGGTTCAAATCCCAGTCCTATGGCTGAATATCTGCTTGACCTTAGGGAAGTTTCTTAAACCTCTCTGAGCTCATTTCTCACATACCATGTAAGAAAATATCTACTTCCTTTGCTTATTATAAGGACTTAATGAGAACACGCATCTCCTACACAAGCTGGCTCAGTGCCCAGCATACCATGGGTGATCATTAACTGCTACTCTTATTCATCCTGCACCCTCTGCATTCCCTCAAAGCTGAATATATCTTAGAACAGATTTTTCTACAATCTAGACAAGTCAAATCAACTGTATCTACATACATAGACACACCCATATGCAATCTCATAGATTATACTTCTTTGTCCAGCAGAACTTCCACCAAATTTGTCAGTAAACAATAAAGTGAGCTCATTTCCATTTCCCCACTCTGTTGAGAGATATAATAAAATGACAACAGGGTCATTGCATATGTTAGGGTGTTTTTGACTCTAAGTAACTGAAAACCAATAAATAAAAATGGCTTACACAATGAGGAAAATGTATGATCTCACATAAGAAGCCAAAAGAAGATAGGCACAATGAAGTCATCAAAGAGCCAGAATCTAGCCAATGCAGTAGGTCAGGAAAAGAAGACTGAGGATAAGATTGCTGCAAAGCTGCAGAAAAATACATCTTCATATAATCATATATATATATATATATACATAAATATATATGTGTGGTGGATGTATGTGTATATCATCATATTGGTGTTTTATTCTTTCCAACTGAAGCATTGCACGATTATTTTAAGTAGAATTTTTTTATTCAGTTGTGTTTTTTTTTTTCCAATATCAGTAGGCTGATGTCATGCCAATTTGAAAGTGATTTAATCAATTCATAAAATCTGCATAATGACCTTGATGATATAGAGCAGAAAAGAATAAGGACAGGACACCCCTCAGCATATGGAATACGATTCATAGCAATATTGTGTCATAGCAATCATGAAAAGAATATTCAATTTTGCAGTCAATGCTGGTCCTGTGCACTCCTGAACACAGCCTTGACAGGGTGGATTCCTTTCAAATCTAGTTAAACTAGGGTTCCAAGTAGTGAATTTTACTATAGAAAAGACACTTAAACAGAAACTGCTATGAAAACTGAGGTCAACTCATATTGAGAAGAAGCAGACTGTAGTTTTCAGACCTCTAAAGATGGCCCACTCATGATTCCTGTCTCCTGCTTATTCAACCAAACACTAATCGAGGTATTGCCTTAAAGAGATTTTACAGGTGTAATTAAAGTCCCATATCAGTTGAACTTAAGATACAGAGATCATCCTTGTGGGTCTGATCTATTCATATGAGCCCTTTTTTCTTTTGAAGATTTTATTTATTTATTTGAGAGAGAGAATGAGATAGAGAGAGCATGAGGGGGGGAGGGGCAGAGGGAGAAGCAGACTCCCCGCTGAGCAGGGAGCCTGATGCGGGACTCGATCCCGGGACTCCGGGATCATGACCTGAGCTGAAAGCAGTCGCTTAACCAACTGAGCCACCCAGGCGCCCCATATGAGCCCTTTAAAAGATAAGTGAAATCAGAACTTGTGAGAAGAAAACTGAGCAAGGCACCCAGCTAGTAGTCCACCATGTAATGTGACCTCAGTCCTACAACCAAAAGAAACAGAATCCTGCCAACAATCTGAATGAGCTAGGAGGAACACGGCCAGGTCCACAAGAGAACCAGTCAGCTAACATGTTGAGTGTGAGACCCTGAGTAGAGAACAGAGCTGAGCCATGACAGACTCTTGCCCCACAGAACTGAGATAATAAACTTGTGTTGTCTTAAGTCACTAAGTTTTGAGCAATTTTTTGTGCAACAATAGAACTAATATATGGGACTTTTCTTTGGTCACTGTTGTCTTTCCCCCTCACCCCCAATGGTTTTGGATACCTGAAAAACTTAACTCTGTTGTAATTGACAAAATGAGTTTTGACCAAATAAACCCTCTCTTTGCATAAAGTTGGAGAAATCTTTTTCTGAAGACTCTTTAAATCAAATAACTACATGCATTTTAATAAAGGTTTGGGACTTGGGCCTGATCCCAGAAAGGCTTTTCCTACAGAATTTGGGCAACTTCATTCTGCAAAATCAGCATAAGTGATAAGTGACTTGAGAATATTAAAAGACATCCAACATTTGTAGAGTTTCTAGAATAGTGCTAGGATCTTTATATACATATTGTAGATGAGTTATCATTTCCTCACTGTAAAATTCTATTCCTTTCTACATTTTATAGACTGAGACTCAGAGGCTGGACATTTCAATGATTTCTTTGTTAGTAGAGCTGGAACTTGAGATTTTTTTTCTTTTCTTTCTTTTTTTTTTTGGCTGTAAATCTCATGTAATTTCCCTCTTCCTCAGAGTTGGAAAAGAGAGTTTGAGGTGCAGAGAAAATTTGCCT
The DNA here is from genome assembly GCF_002201575.2 of Neomonachus schauinslandi. Classification (NCBI taxonomy): domain Eukaryota; kingdom Metazoa; phylum Chordata; class Mammalia; order Carnivora; family Phocidae; genus Neomonachus; species Neomonachus schauinslandi. The sequence goes on from NC_058404.1 coordinate 187,394,366, forward strand.
TGTGCCTGGGATTTCTCCAACACCCTGGGTGACTGGGGAACCTCACTGGGCTCAGAATGTGCCTGTACCTCACACTCAAACCACTGAACTGAATCTTGATTATCACCCAGCACTTGTGTCTTTTCCAATATTAGGGAGGGAAGTCTTTCTCCAATTTTTTTTCGATATAAAATTTATATTTAGCCCAAAGAGTGTATTAGAGAATGCAGAAGTTTCTTAATGCAAATTTTGGAAGCAGCAAAATAGACCCATCATGTTGGTTGTATCCAGTTTTTAAAGTTTTTCTTTTTTATACACTATTTTAATTTTCTATTGTTTTTTACATGTGATGTCAGTATTTCTTAGAGGCCATTTTACAGGTGAGGAAACTTAGACTGTAAGAAAATAAATGACATTAGAATAGAAATTTAACCCAACAATTACACTACTAGGTATTTACCCCAAAGATACAAATGTAGTGATCTGAAAGGGCACCTGCACCCCAATGTTCATAGCAGCAATGTCCACAATAGCCAAACTATGGAAAGAGCCCAGATGTCCATCAACAGATGAATGGATAAAGAAGATATGGTATACATATATAATGAAATATTACTCAGCCATCAAAAGGGATGAAATCTTGCCATTTGCAATGACATGGATGGAACTAGAGGGTATTGTGCTAAGTGAAATAAGTCAATCAGAGAAAGACAATTATCATATGATCTCACTCATATGTGGAATTTAAGAAACAAAACAGAGGATCAAACGGGAAGGGAGGAAAAATAAAACAAGAGGAAATTAGAGAGGGAGACAAACCATAAGAGACTCTTAACTATAGGAAACAAACTGAGGGTTGCTGGAGGGGAGGTGGATAGGGAGATGGCGTAACTGGGTGATGGGCATTAAGGAGGGCATGTGATGTAATGAGCACTGGCTGTTACATGCAACTGATGAATCATTGAACTCTACCTCTGAAACTAATAATACACTGTATGTTAGTCAATTGAATTTAAATTAAAAAAAGAAAAGAACAGAAATTTATAACCAGTTCTAGTTCTTAGTGATCAGCTTTTATGTTCTGAAAACTAAAGGGCCAATCCTCTTATTTAAATGAGCTTTTTACAGCCCAATTATTGAATACAGTAAAGATTTTAAAATTTTTATTGAAATAAGAAATGTTTTCTTCTGACCCTGGTGGTTTCCTCTTAATTTCTATGAACATGTTTATGATAAACAGTGATGAGGGTAGGGGGTGGAACCAAGATTTTGACCTCAAAAATTCTTCATAACCATTTAATGGTCTTTAGTGGTGGTTAGGGACAGAGATATATATATAAGAGAAAACTGGGACTTTGAATAATACAACACAAGACATCTGGGGCTCCTGGGTGGCTCAGTCGGTTGAGTGTCAGATTCTTCATTTCTACTCAGGTCATGATCTCAGGCTCTTGATCTCAGGGTCCTGAGATTGAGTCTTGCTTCAGGCTCCATGCTCAGTGGGGAGTCTGCTGGAGATTCTCCCTCTCTCCCTCTCTGTCTCTGCCCCTTCCCCTCCCAAATAAATCAATCTTTTTAAAAAATACAACACAAGTCATCAAAAGTGTTCCTCAGCACAATTAAATAGAGAAGAACAGCAAATTACAGAGAAAAAAGTATTTCGGAGTGTATGGCATTCCAAAAATTTGCCCACAAGTTTTTCAAAGAAGCAGCCAGAGCAAATTTATTTTTTAATTTCTTTTTTTTTTAAAGATTTTATTTATTTATTTGACAGAGAGAGAGAGACCACAAGTAGGCAGACATGCAGGCAGAGGGAAAAGGAGAAGCAGGCTCCCTGCTGAGCATGGAGCCTGATGCTGGGCTTGATCCCAGGATGCTGGGATCATGACCTGAGCCGAAGGGCAGACGCTTAACCAACTGAGCCACCCAGGTGCCCCTATTTTCTAATTTCTTAAAAGCTAAGAGCAGGTTGAAGGGGTACCTGGCTGGCTCAGTTGGTAGAGCATGTGACTCTCGGTCTCAAGGTTGCGAGTTTAAGCCCCATGTTGGGTGTAGAGCCTACTTTAAAAAAAAAAAAAGCTAAGAGCTGGTTGAGCATTTATCCGTTTCAGATAAACATTTGTAATACTCTCTGTTCTAAACACTGTTGGGCTCTATAAAGATCAGTCCCTGCCTACAGAGTATTTACCAAGTCTAAGAGGAACAGAGAAATCCACATACAGAATCTGGGGATATTAGCAGTACAAGTCATGGCATAGCACCATTTAAACTTTCAGAAATTCTCCCATAATTGTGAAATGCAGGCCGTGTTTGAATTTTCATGCTACTAAGAGAGTGACTTTTCTGAGCAACCCCGTTCCAAGCTAGGGAAGTGGGGAGTGGAATTTAATTTAGAAGAACCTATGCTTTCCCAATTGGATTAGGTATTAAGCAGGGTGGAATAATATATAAAGCCAGTCATGCTTTCCACTTGCAGGTCTCTGAAAATGAAACACTCCATCCTTCATTTTTATTGTATCAGTGAGTTCACTCTATATGTCTGTGGGAGTCATCCCTACTGGAGGTGGTGGGCTGTTTTAACAATTTAATCAACTAATGAATTGAAAATCTGAAAGAAAAACTCAAAGGATAAAAAGTTGTCTTGGCTACGAAATTATAACTCAGCTTGATATGCTCACATCTTGAAAATTAAGAAAACAAAAGCCGGTATTTCCCAAATGTTATGATATATCCGTAGCAAATAATACAACCAGACAAAAATACACTTGTTAAAGAATCCTCTGTGAAGAGACTTCTTATCTGATTTGGGGACACTGCAGACACCAGAATCTTAACTATAATAATTGGATAGAGTCCATGTGGTATACATGAGGGTTGCTGGAGGGGAGGGAGGTGTGGGGATGGGGTAACTGGGTGATGGACATTAAGGATGGCACATGATGTAATGAGTACTGGGTATTATATAAGACTGATGAATCACTGACCTCTACCTCTGAAACTAATAATACACTATATGTTAATTAATTGAATTTAAATTTTAAAAAAAGAACAGAAATTTAAAACAGCTTCTAGTTCTTAGTGATCAACTTTTATGCTCTGAAAACTGAAGGGCTAATCCTCTTATTTATACATTTATGATAAATAGCCCTGAAGTCTACCGCACATGAAATCCTGTTTTCCCTGCCTTGTCTGCTTCAGCTGTTTCCTTTTGGTGTAGCTGATGAGTTAACGTCCCACATTCTTCTAAGTGTCCAGGATGCTTTCTGGTCTCTGCTTATGAACTTGCACACAGCTCATTGTAAGTATGGTCACTAACAATTGTAGTGCTTAAGAAGGTAACTTTTTCTAAGAAGTGCCAACTTACCTGCCACCTTCTTGCCAGAGGAATGAATGGATGCTCACCTTATTTGGGTAGTGATGTGAGTCTTCCTCTTTCTTTTCTCTGATCTGAGTGTCTGGTGTCCAGCCTTTGTGTTCTCTTTGGTAGTTCTGTCCACAATCTGCTTATGCTACTTCTCAAACACGTATCAGTCTACTTCCTTTGTCAGGGAGAACAACTGAAAGAACAGGCATTGGGCAAAACATGGATGGCATGACATTTCTGTTGGTAGAAACCTGGGATTTGCAGTGTAAGCACTTCACAACCACCATCATGTATACTCTCCTTAGCAACAGGAGTGGATGTAAGAGTGGATGAAATACATGGATGCTTAAAAAATATGACATCATAGACATCATAAAAGGGTCACCACGGAATTATTTCCTTCACAAGGCCATTTAGTTTTAGTTTTTTCTCATGATATTTTTGTACCATACTTCTTCCTTTGGATTCTTGAAGAGGTATGTCGAAATGTTTAATAAAAGTCCTGAACCTGAGGAGATGACATACACCAGAGCAGGATGATTTATGGGAAGAGGAGATTGCAGCCAGTGGAGTGGACAAATATCACTGAGAAAAGAAATCTGATTTGCATATCACTGCAACCATTGCTAGAGCATTCTACCAAAGTTCTGACAACTTTCAAGGAAGTACTGAAAGGCTTTCTTGTGAGGTAAATGTGTAAGGACTCATGATGCACCTCAGAAAATAATTTCTTTAGCAATTTCCTATACCTGCATGGATTTCTTTTGGAGATACTTTCCCAACACTTGTCATGGACTGTTGTATTTCTTTCTTTTTTTTTTTTTTTAGAGAGAGAAAAAGAGTGCATGCAAGTTGGGGGAGGGAGGGGCAGAAGGAGAGAATCTCAAGCAGAATCCCTGCTGAGCACAGAGCCCATTACTGAGCTCAATCCCATGACTCTGAGATCATGACCTGAGACAAAACCAAGAGTCAGACACTTAACCACATGAGGCACCCAGGCACCCCTGGACTACTGTATTTCTAATGTACTCATGTAAGCATTACTAGGGAAAGCTTTCCCTTAAATTAATGAGTAAAAGTTTGCTGGGTTTCTACTAACATTTACTTCCAATATGGTGACCATTATTCTTCTCAGCTGTCATTTATAATTGCAGTATTCCCCTGCCTTTGAGGGTATACTGTGATGATATTAGAGAGTTCATTCAACTTATAGTGTTAGAGGAGGAAGCATAACTCATATCTGCTCTATGGGCTCATTGCATTATAGCAGACCTACACTATTGTAGGTTCAACTGCTTTGATGAATACCATTTAACTCTGGTATTGCTGCAACGATGCTATAGTAACTCTGTATAATGGATTTCTGCTTACCAAATTTGAGATTATTACTACTGTACTAACAACTCTAATTAATGAGCAAATAGGATATGCAAAGAGGGGGGTTAAGATAATCACATAACATACATTATCTTATTGATTCTTGTAACAGCCCTCTGATGTCAATAGCTATCCCCATGCTACAGGAGAGAACATTGAGACTCAGATTAAACCATTTGTCTGAAGCTATACAGCTTTGAAGTGGCAGAGCAAGGGTTCAGTCCAGTTCTACTTAAGTCCAGAGCCCAGAAGCAGAAGCATTTCACTAGATTATTCTAATACTGCCAGGCAGAACATGCCAGCTATTGTTTGGACATGAAGGGGTTTTGGAAGTCCGTGCATCAGCTTAGACCTTGAGAAACCCAGACACAAGGTAAGGCTCAGCAGCCCACCGTGGGGCTAAGGGGCACTTCCCACAAGCTCAGCCTCAATCTCTTCACCTTTAAAATGAAGCCATTGAATGAGGTTTTCTCCAAAGTGGCTTAAACTCTCAAGTTTCCTGATTCTGATCAAGAGATGACTCTCTGCCACTTTCTAATGGCCAGTTTCTCTCTCAGGCTGCTTGCTCATCTGAAAAATGGAGGTAATCCTAGCATCTATCCATTCATGGGAGATAATCCATGTAAGGCATGTAATACAGTGCTTGGAACATAGAAAGTGCTCATGTATTTGCTTATCATCACAGTCCTTCTCATGATCACCACCATCATCATCCTTGTGTTAATTGTCATAAAAAGCACTACTTCATTAGTATTGATATTAGCAGTAGCAAAATAGTCACTGTACATTTACAGTGGATTTTGGCACTCACATGCATCATGGCCCTATACAAGAGAACTGAGAAGGATCACCAGGGAATGCATCTGTAAGGCCCCACAAGGCAAGTATCTTCACTACCTGACAAATGTATGGCAGTTATGTGCTAAGAAAATCTCATTCTACATTTATTGCGTCCTGATCATATCATGGTGAAGGGTTTAAGAAGCAATAAAGGAAACTCGCTGGTCAGAGCAGATTAATGTGGCAGCCAGCAGAGTGCCAGGAAACTCCAACTCCTTGACATTTGATGAAGTAGTTCATTTAACCTGTCTTAAAAACTGGAACTTTTTCCAAAGCACTTTAGTGTCAAGCCATTCACAATTAGAGTAAATTGTACATGGTGAGGAGGAAGACATGTGCAGGCCCTTCCTGAACTAAAGGCAATAATTTCTCCAAAAAAAAGAAGCTAACAACGTTTTCCACAAATCTCACAAGTACAGTTTCACTATATATGTGCGTGCATGTGTGTATATTTGTAATCAGTGTCCCCGGTTTTGATTGAATGGCTTCCTTTCACATGTGGCTGTCTTCAACACAACCATGACAGATGGCTCTGGGAGGAAACAAACACTGCATGTCTTCCCAAAGGAAGTATTTTTACGGATGGATCACCAGAAGACCACTCCTTCAGTCCTAATAGAAAAAAGAAAAAGGAATAATAATCCAGAAGGCAAGACATTGCAATTAAAGGTCAGGGAAGTATGAGTTTAATTCCACTAAACTTTAAACTTTAAATTCCATAAGAGCAAACTGGAATCTTTTAAACTCAGTCCTGTGTCCTCAATGCCTAGAACAGTGCCTGATGCATAGAAGGTACTAAATAAGTATTTGTTGAAAGAACAAGCAAATGGGTGGCTCTGTGAAATACTGTGATTCCAACAAGTTTCTTAGTTTTAAATTCTCAACCTTCACTTTCCTCATCTCTAACGAATCACCACCTTTCAGGGTTAGTGAAAATGTTAAAAGAAACACTTCATGTAAGAAGGCCTTGAATACACACTTGGTAAACAGCTGTGACGGTGGTAACGTGGTCCAGCAGATTGCCCTCAAAGCATCCTTGTCTGCATGAAAACAAACACATCACTTTATCCCTTGGAGGGATCTGTGCAAATGCCTTGATGCTCTCTGGTAACTTTCAGAATGAGGGAAGCAAATTATTGCTGTTTGTTTTTGGGATTTGGTACATGTCAAATCCCCATGTGATTCTGGCCAGTAGCCTATCTAGATGCGAAGCTTTCTCAAAAACATGTGGCAGGGGTACAGACCGGTGCAGCCTTTCTGGAAAGCAGTGCAATCGTGCATGTGAAGAACCTTATGACCGCTTAAACCTTTAGGTCTTATGATTCTTCTTCTGGGTTAGTCATAAAGAAAGAACCCTAGGTGCGATCAGCTGTATGTGCTGGACTATTATTTACATCTTTATTCCTATGTAGTCCCCTAATGCTGAAATGCCCTCAATAGCCAACAATATGTTAAATTCACTGGGCACATAATTCTCATGTCATTATGAGAATTGAAATGTTCAGGATGTATTGTTGAGTTAAAAAAAATAATAAGATGCCTCAACACAGTAAGATAGAGCATCTTTGAAGTAAGCCTCTGAGACAGACACTGCTAACCATTCACCAAATCCGCAGTCTGGTCTTCTTCCTGGGCAACAAGACTGCTCTCTTTGTTTAGGGTGGATGTATTAAATGATTTCTAACCAACAAAATGAGAGTGGAAATTATGTGTAGCACTTTGCACTTCAAGACCTGGCCCATAGACACCTCCCATGGACACCCCTCAAAGGTCCTTTTCTCCTTCTGGATTTGAGACCATCATGGAGACTTTAGAAGCCCCACTATGATGGCCAAGTTTTCATTAGCCTCAGTCCCTTAAGACTCTGGGGAGAACCATCGAGTTAGATGGTTAGATGAGCAAGAAATACACTACATTCTTTTAAACTTGTTATATATTTGGGGGCTTGTTTGCTACTCCTTACTACAGCAAGAGTTAACCTAATATAGCTATAATCAGCCTAATATATATAATATATATATATTATATATATATAGCCTAATATATATTATATATATATAGCCTAATACATATAATATATATATATTATATATATATACATACACAGCCTAATCAAATCCATTCTTGATGGAGAGGTGGAGATACTATTCCATAAAAGAGGTGAGGGAAAAGTTAGATAATAGATCATTTGTACCATTTCATAAATCTCTAGAGTCTTATAGAATTCGGTTCATTTTTCTCACCTGAAGGTAGTAAAATGCATTGCTTTTCCATAAGAACTCTTTAGAATAAACAAAAGATCATCACTCTCTGGACTTTTATCTCTTTTGACTTATTTTTGAACTTTCTTCTTCTATTTGGATGTAGGCCCCATGAGGGCAAGACCTTTGATGGGTTTATTGCTGCTGCCCCACTTTCTTGAAAAGTTCCAGAAAAATAAGCATACAATATGCATCAGTTAAAGATGTAAATTTATGTAATGAATGCAAGATGGATAAAGACAAGTTCACCTGGTAAGACTGACCACCCTAAAACTTGGCCAGGAGCTTCGAGATGGCAGAGAGGTTTTTGCCTGACACAGACATGTGATTGAATATAAACACATCTGAGACAATTTCTAAATTTCATTTCACATTATAAGATGTATCTATCAAACATGGCTGGAGGTCATTGGCAGCTGACAAGTTTGTTGAGGGGAGATGTCCCTTTATTTCCCATCTTCACCTCTTGCAAGATTCATTTTACCTCCCAGGTAGGTTTCCAGCTTGACCTTTCACATCTGATGGCAGAGTCATCTAATTGTTCTCTTCTTACTATCCCAAGCAGATGGCTCAGAGTTAAATAGCCAATAAATCACCATTTCCATGTGTCAGAGGCTCACTACAAAGTGCTTATTTGCTCTTGAATTTGGTTCTGTTGCTGTCAACTAAGAGTCATGTAGTCAAAACTTTTGAGTGATTAGCTAGATACATGCCATCTTTTTTTCCTTTTGAGGTTATAGCTGGTGGTTGTTTATTCATTTATATCTTAGGATTCTCTAGAGAAACTGAACCAGTAGACGTATCTCTATATAGAAAGAGATTTATTTTAAGTAATTGGCTTACATGATTGTGGAGGTTTAGCCAGTTCAAAATCTGATGGGGGAGGCAGGCAAGCTGGAGACTAAGGAAAAAGTTATAGTTCGAGTCCAAAGACCATCTGCCATAGAACCAAGAAAAGCCAGCGTTGCAGATCAGGTCGGAAGGTAGTGTGCCGTGGGATTCCCTTTTGTTCAGGGGAGATTAACTTTTCTTCTATTTAGATCTTCAGCTGATTAGATGAGGCCCACCCAAATTATGGCGAACAATCAACTTTACTCAAATGTTGTTGATTTAAATGTAAATCTCATCGAAAGTTCCCTTACAGGGCACCTGGGTGGCTCAGTTGGTTAAGCGACTGCTTTCAGCTCAGGTCATGATCCTGGAGTCCTGGGATCAAGTCCCACATCGGGCTCCCAGCTCAGCGGGCAGTCTGCTTCTCCCTCTGACCCTCTCCCCTTCCATGCTATTTCTCTCTCTCTCACTCTTTAATAAATAAATAAATAAATAAATAAATAAGAAAATTCCCTCACAGAAATATCCAAAATATTTGACCAAATACTTGGCCATCATGGCCCAGACAAGTTGATACATAAAATTAACTGTAATAGTTTGCTTGCTTGCTTTTCTTCTCATTTGTTTTTGATTGCCTTTTCTTTGCTCCAATCCTCTTAGGTCCTTGGAGTCATTATTTTTACAAAGGTCATCTAATTCCAAACCTTGAGGTGATCTGGAGAGTCTCAAGCCCACATTCCAGCTCCCCCCCACTGGCCAGAACGTGACCACAGAACTTCCAGTTCTGCCTCAGTGAATGTAGACCCCCTCAGTCATAGGTCAATTATAATGATCAAATGGGAGAAATATACATTGACAAGCTCTGTAAACACAAGTTCACATGGAAGCCATTATTTTAAATTGTGTTCATATATTGAAGGTCCTACCTTTCAAACCAATGAGTGAGAAAATAGAAAACTTCTCATGTAAGGTACCTTATAATTGTGAGTAACTGGCTCATTGGAATAAAGAAAGATCAAGTTAATAAATCAAGTTTATTCATGAGGGGGCAATGATTTTAAGGGTTAAGAGAAGCTTTAACACCACATCAGATGATTTTTTTAAGATCCCAGGAACAGTGTCAAATTTAAAGTACACAGAATATTTGTGTCTCAGGGCAGGGAAGTTGGCACACCCCTGATGTTTCCCAGTGAATTCTGGGGAGAGCCAGGCAGCATGGGAGTACCATGACAGCTAAGGCAGGGGATCTCAGGTAAGGTGGATCTGTCTGTTCATGAGGAACCACTCAAAAAGACTGGACAGAGCTTATCACCTTCCCACAGTCAACGTACAATTAACATCCCACATGTGACTTGACGTTGGATTGTTACGTGATTGTTAGTCTCTTCACCTCAGACTCCTGACCAGAACATTCTTTAATTCCAGAGAGTGGAGGAAGTTTTGATCTCATCTTTGTCTACAGTTCTCTTACTTAGTCCTCCTTTTCAGCACCAAGACAGACCTCTTCTAAAATTTTAGATTTCAGTTCCTTTTGTAGAAAATGCCCAATCCACTCTGGGGCAGGTAGCCTTGCCCTCTGTCCCACCAGGTCAGTGGTCCAACATTAGTGGAGTTCCCAAGGTCAGTATCCATCAGTCTTAAAAAGTAACTCCACCCATGGAACAAAAATGGGAATTCTTTACGTTCAGACCTCTTTCTTTTCAGACCCTCCACTCCAGAAGTTAAAAAGATCTGCGGTCCTATCTCACTCAAGGTCACTTGTCACAAACCATGCTGTTATGCACTCCTGAACACACTGGGAACAGAAATTAGTAGCTATTCCTGCTTGGGCCACTCCCAGATGGAGCACACCATTTTCTCACTGAACTAAAGATAATGTGGGTCCAGCAAATCGCCAGAGGAACATGGCACCAATATCCAGCAAAGACCACATCATAAGCATCTTGCAATACCATTGCTATATGAAAAACAACGTAATTTCCTCTTACTTTGTTGATAATAAACATTTGTGTTCTTAAAAGCAACAGTGTGTTTTTTCATGTGTCAGCCCAGCTTTAATATTTATAATATGCAAAGATTTTTACATCTGTAATTTTGTTTTCATTCTGTGAGAACTGGAACAAAGAAGAGTTTATTGTGTGCTTTTATTCTCTTTGAAAAATGGATGGATTGTTCCCTTTCCGTGGTACAGCTTTGTGCAGTAGACAGTTCTGTTTCAAAATGTGCAAAAAATCAGTTTTATGAACACTTTGCTCATATTGCTTCTCTACCACTTTCTTTAGGAATGTCCCAGTGGTGTTGTTAATGAAGAAACCTTCAAAGAGATTTACTCACAGTTCTTTCCACAGGGAGGTAAGTGCAAATGTGGACTTGTTAACGTACTGTCCATTAAAATTATGCTTGCAATCTTGAATTTGGCTTAATCTTTTATGGCATGATTTTACATTTTTAATCGCTATGTAAAAGAATTAATACACAGCATGCAAGTGCATATAATTTCCAACATATCATAAAAGTGAGCTCCTTACAAATTGTCAGATAGCCAGAATTTTTCCTTCAGCTGAATACAAAAAGCAGTATTACTGGGTATCTCATACTGTGGCTCTCAAACGCACAGCACCTTCGGACAATGATGGCCAGGATATGCCACAAAGCTCTTTAGCGTGCACTGTAGGAATCATTTGATTCTCCCTACTCTCAAATTAGGACAAATATAATTATTGTCAATTTTCAGATGTGAAATCTGGGCTTTAGAGAAGTTAAATGGTTTGCACAGGGTCATGCATCCACTAAGTGGCAGATAATGGCTTAGAACCTAGATTTTGCTAGAGCCTCACCTAGTGTTCTTTCTGCTCTTTCTCTTTTAGGACCTCTTGCTATCACCGCTCCCCCCCCATCTGAGAAAGTTAATACCACTCTAAATATTAATTTAACTGGAAAGGAAACAAAGAAAGCATAATGATAACACATACCTTTTAGAGATGAGCGAAGGTATCTATTTGTCCCTGGACCTTATAGGTTCTCTTTCATTCAACAAGAGGCCCAGCTCAAACACAGTCTACTGTGTGCCCAGCCATGTGTTAGGTGCTGATAATGAAAGAGGAAGAAGATGTGGTACCTGCCCAAAAGAATGTTCCAGCTTAGTGCTGCAGATGGGCAATGTCAAAATAAGGCGTTAAGTGTGAAGATAGGGGTTTAAATCATAGCATTAACGAGAATACTGTGCAGACACAACTAGACCAGCTGAAGGACAGGGTGGACATAAAAAAGAAGGCATCCAGACAAACTGACCTGAGCTGTAGTAGCGGCCACTCCTGAGGCATCAAATATGTGCCCAGCCCAGGCACGCACTACCTCCTCGCCTCCCAACTATCCTAGCTGTGACTCTCTCCCCTTTTAATAAATGTGGAAACCAAGTTGCAGAGAAGCTCACTGTTTCCTTGTCATCCTTTTTGACTGCTTCCCGCTTAAAGGAGCCCCTGTCCTTTCCCTCCAAAGTAACTGCAATAGTTTCTAAACTAGTCTTTGATTCTGACCCTTCCCTGCTCCCCCAGCGTGGTTTCTTCTCAACAGGAGCCAGAATAATCTTGTTCGGTATAAGCCAGCTCCTGTTCCTGCTCTACTCAGAACGTTCCATTCCATTAGAATCTAAGCCACACCTGTAGAGTGACCTGTAAGCTGCGATCCCTGGTCTCCTGGTCCCTCTCTGTCTCCTCCTTCCCCCACCCCTCTCCCCCTTTGGCTTCCTATGTTCCAGCCACAGCCACCTCCTTGTAATTCCTCAGGCACACCATTCAGGCTGCTGCTTAGGGCCTTTGAACCTGTTCTTCCCTCTGCCTGGGGTTCTTGTTCTCCCAAATAACCATCTCAATAGCCCACCACCTTTGCTCCTATTCAGATGCCACTTTCTCAGCAAGGCTTTCCCAGGCCACCCTATATTAAGCTGCAGCCCCTTCGCTGTCCCCATGCCAGCTTTATGTTTATGTTTCTCTTTAGCACTCAAGAGCACCTAATAATACATATTTTATCTCTTTTTGTTGTTGTTTATCATCTCTTTCCTCACTGGAATGTCTTCTTCCAGGGACCGAAGGGTTTGTGTGTTGCTCATTGCTGTGCTCACAGTTGGTGGAAAAGTCACTGAGCAGTTGGACTCGACCGCACTGTATAAATGAGCAAAAGCAGGAATGAACGAGTGACACGAAACAGCATGGTGGTTGGGACAGTACAATGGAATAATATCTGCAAAAGGCATTTTGAAAGTATACAACACTTAAATATTAGTTTCAGACAAAAATTAGCTTCTCTTTTGGTTTTTAATCCATTTGGTTTTAGATATTTCAGCCGGTTGAAGACAATTCTGTGCATGAATTGCCAAAATAGACATTTTCATTCATGATGACCTTTAAAAGGAATTAAATTAAAAACAATTTTTTTAAAGAATTAAATTCTTTAAACTTTAAAATGTTTAAACTCTAAAACTTTAAAAAGAATTAAATTAGAATTCTGAGAGGGTGCCTGGGTGGCTCAGTTGGTTAAGCGACTGCCTTCGGCTCAGGTCATGATCCCAGAGTCCCAGGATCGAGTCCCGCATCGGGCTCCCTGCTCAGCGGGGAGTCTGCTTCTCCCTCTGACCCTCCCCCACCTCATGTGCTTTCTCTCTCTCTCTCTCATTCTCTCTCTCTCAAATAAATAAATAAAATCTTAAAAAAAAAGAATTCTGAGAAAACACAAGGTGACCCATTATTACATGAATTTGGATATCTCTTGGGTGACAATTCTCCCCCTACCCCATCTCATCACTAACAGCCCAAGGACAGCTATTGGTCATAGGGCCTGATGCCCAGATTGTAATGGGTCCGTTGTCTGCCTTAATAAAGAATTTGGAATATCATTTGATTAACTCATCTATTTCTAGATTATTGAAAAAACATGGCATTTCTGAAGAAAAATCATGTTTACATTATAACTATCTGTCAGCATATTGATAAACAAGAGTATCAAAGATCTAGCACAAATGGAAGTCTTTAAGTTATTTTTTTATTATCTCAAGTGAAAGTTACCGCATGCTACAAATGGGATACAGCTTCACATTAAAAATTTATCTTTATTTGAAAAATAACATTTTGGCATTAGAGAACATCTACTTAAGCACAATCCTTTGCAAATGATTCTTGTTGCAAAATCCAATGGGATTTGAGGGAAAAAAATCACTTTTGCTTTCTTAAAAATTCTTTGATTATTCATGTTAATTGAATGGATAAATCTAAAAGTACCAGGCACTACTGAAGGAAATGACATATTTTAAAGAATGATGACTCACAATTTAAAAAAATTATATCACAACAAAAAAAAACTAATATTCAAAACCATACTCCAATAAAACATTTTTGGAAATAAAAAAATAAAATAAAATAAAATAATAAAAAATTAATATCACACATGCAAATTGTATCTTGCCATGCTGCTAGAAAGGGGGGAAATGTCCTGAGGAAGAACACAATCTCCAATGAGAGGCAAATTCATGTCATGACCATCCTCACGCTTCTATGGAGCCATTTATCTAGATCTGAAAGCAACAGGTTTCCCATTATGAGCACGAACAATGATGGGTCCATAAATCACCACATCTCACCATTTCCTCTAGGAAAAGACTTTGTCTTCTCTACAGAACTTCCTGCAATTTGTATTGTGTCAGGCTCTTAGTTTTCTCTACTGCTTAGCCAGATGGTTTACCAAGCACAACCTGTTTGATGTTCTGGATGGCAGCACAAATGGAGTGAGCAGAAGCTTCTGGTTTGTGAGGGATAAAGTATGCTGAGAGGAAATGAATGGCTGGTTGGTGCCCTTCCTGATATCGTTACAGCAATACTTTTTCAACGCCACGTACAGCGGAAGCTTTAGCATGGACACTCTTAAGTTCACTGAGCATTTTTAAAGCTTGTGAAAATTGCAGTTTCCTGGGCTCCTCCTGCTCATGTTGTAGGGATTCTGCACTTACTTTGCCTGTGCCAGGCACCTACTAGCTACGGAAGGAACAGAAGAATTAGCTCCAGCCAGAAGACTCTAAGTCAACAAACACCTATTGAGCTGTCACTGTGTGCAAGGCACTTGAGGCACTTGGACGGGGTCAAGGGCATAAAGATTTTTTAATAACACCACCCACGGAATATACTTCTTATCCTAGAACAATATTTCTAAGGATTTTCAGGGTGATTTATAGAGGCCTTATCAAACAGAAACTATTATTCATGTATATGAACCTGCCTTCCCGTAGCAACAGTGTTTTGAATTGTATATTCAAATGCATTAAACTAATTCTGTACCTTGGGCTTGAATTCAAGTGGGAGTAGAGATTTGTGGTAGGAAGAAAAAAATCGGCCAGATTGATTTCAATCCACAGACCTGGATCATGATAATCAAGTGTATTTGTTCAAATTCACTGAAATTTATGTGCATTGATAGCTTTTTCAATCAAGGGGTTAGTTGGTATTATCGATGGGGGTTGGAAATAATTGGGTTAAAGTCATTGGACTAAGTTGAGTCCTGGGTTTGTGAGACTGTAAGACCACCAAGGCAGGTGACTCAAATGGCGTATTGCTGTGAGCCTCAGGTTGTTCCTCTGTAAATTGTGGAGCAATACTTTCATATCATCTATAAAATGTAGAACAAAAATTCCTGTTTTCTTTCTACTCTACACATCCTTTATTTCTAGGAGCTGATGTTGGAATGTCTTGATTTCATGACCAGCTCTATCATTAACCAACTTGGTAATCTTAGTTAAGTCACTGAATTTACATGCAACTGTTTTCCACCTTTGTTAAATGTAGATAAACAACTAAATGGTATCTAAGATCCCTTCCTGTCCTAAGCATCCATAAATTTTGTCCCCCAACCACAAAATTTCCACATTTAATTCTCTACTTCACAAGTAAGATTGTAAGAAACTGAGGCAATCTCAGCATATCAGACTCAGGAACTGTTTTTGCTATGTGTAAGGAAACGTGGTCAGAGAAGATTTTTGGGTCATGTGGAGAGAAGAGAGATCAATGTTCTATCTTTGAGCCCCCAACTGTACTGAAATCTAGAATCCAGGATGCCAGTTATTCATTGTGTAAGTAAATATGTACTGAGTATCTAAAAAGAACAACCATCAGATGAGACCTGACCATAGATGCTTTTGTGGACAGTTTCCCTTTTATTCATGTATCTACCTCTGTGCCCAGCCAGATACTTCCAGTGCCTTAGCTCCTTCCTCTCATCCAATCAAAGCTCAGAACATCACTCCCCTTCTTCAGAAACTTTCACAGTCTCCAGATGCCTGTCCAAAAAATCCATACTCCTGCAGAAGCCACAATAACCCTTCATGATACAATTCTACTGGTCTTTATAGAGCAGGAAGAACTCCAGTCACCCAGACACACAATAGAGATTTCACAAAAAACAAAACAAAAACAAAAAAACCACAGGAACTTTTTCAGGTGGAAATGTATTATATCTGTAAAAATTTTACTCACATTTCTTTAAGGTGGTTGTCTGTGAAACAATAATTATAATAGATAATATTTATTGAATTTAAATTTAATATGTGCTTAGGACTGTTCTAAGCACTTTGCATATTAGTATCTCATTTAATCTTTTTAGGATGACCCTACAAAGTACATACTGGTGTTATTATTTTGTAGATGAGGAAACTGAGTCCCAGAGAGGTTAAACAACTTTCCCAAAGCCATGCAGTTGATGTTTGGGAGAGCTGAAATTCAAACCCAGGCAGTCCAATTTCACTACACAGGTAACAACTGCTGTCCACACAGTATATCTGGGCTGGAAAACTGGTTTAACTTCCAGGGGAATTGCCAAGGTACATTTATAGGAACAAGGAGTCCTCTATACCACATTGGGGCAAACCCTGAGAGTGTCTGTCCCATGTGTCAAGCTTAGAGTGACCCCATTTAAGAAGAAAGCTAATTACTGTATGTTCATGTTAGTTTATTTTTTTAATTAAAAAAAATTGCCAACGTTGTTTGTTCTGAGCCATTATTCATGTTGAGTCCTGCTTGCTAAGGTAAAGGCATGTACACTGATTGTCAAATAGGATACCAAGAGATCTGCTTAATGAAGCTCATTGTAAAATATGCAAAATCTCTTTTTTTCTCCCTTGGAAAGTAAGTTTAACATACCATCTGTCAATTCCTATCACCATAGGGCACTAAATAGTTCAAGAAGTCTGTGTAACAGCACTGTTGAGAGCAAAACAACTATGTGAATAAAAAAAGGCTGCCAATTCTTGACAACTCTATAATGGAACTTCCCAAGAATGGCACTAAATTGTTTATAATCAAATCCCTGGTAATAACCCATATTTAAAAGGATTTCTTTCTGCAACTCATCAATACTGTGTGGACATTCACTCTAGGTACAATTATAGGACGTATTGTTTAGACCCAATTGTGGTCCCTGATTAGTTCATAGAGAACAGTGTTAATAATTCCTATGTTTAAAAACAAGTGGTTTCGGGCACCTGGGTGGCTCAGTCGGGGCGCCTGGGTGGCTCAGTCATTAAGCGTCTGCCTTCAGCTCGGGTCATGATCCCGGGGTCCTGGGATCGGGCCCCGCATCGGGCTCCCTCCTCAGCGGGAGGCCTGCTTCTCCCCCTCCCATTCTCCCTGCCTGTGTTCCCTCTCTCGCTGTGTCTCTCTCTGTCAAATAAATAAATAAAATCTTAAAAAAAATAAAAAAAATAAAAATAAAAAAATAAATAAAAACAAGTGGTTTCATATATCGTATTTAAAGGTGAGAGGTAAAAGACAATGCCACAATCATTTTGACACTCAATTGAGTGTACAGTCTACCTTGTAAAATATATGGCCTTCAATAACATTTACCACTGGGTGAAGCATTCAGGAAAAACCATCCATAAGTGGGCCATGGGTGCTTGAGAGCTGGGAGGGAAGTTTCTATGACCTCTGACCTCCCTTATTTGGGAAGGGCGATTCTCTCCTACTGCTACTATGACTTAGTTTCTTGACAGCCTTTAAAAAGCAATTTATAAAGTAAAAGGTGAGTAAGAAATTTTGTTCAATCCCAATAAAAAATAAAGGTTAAAAGTTATAAAATAGAAATAGATGAGATTTTAAACAGAAGATAAAAGGCTGGAGCCAATGAGCTAAAAGGTTACAATTTTTTTTTTTCTAATATAAAAAAGGTTAAGGTAAAAAGCTAAAACCATGAGATGAAACATCTAAAATAATCAAGTAAATTTGATCAAGGTCAAGCACAGAAGCACTGAAAAATGAAAACTGCACTAAGAAAAGAAAATAGCAAGAAAAAATATACTTTTAACATGAAAAAGCAGAAAGCTCAGAGATGAAGGGAGACAACAGAGAAAAAGTAAAAGAGGAAAAATGGGAAAACCCCCTAGAAGCAAGCTCAGTGGATGTTGGATCTCAGATATACTCCGGGGTTATCAGGCGGCATTGCAAGGTGCTGGAGAATGAGCCCCGTCCCAAACTGCCCAGGGTTACCCAGAACCGTGAATCCCACCCAAGGCCCAGGGGCCCTCAGGACCCCACACTCCTACCATGGCCACAGAAACTTCCCAAGTGACCCCTGTCCTCAGTTCATCAGACCACTTCACTGGCTGTGGGCTAGCCTGGTTTTCCAGTCAGAAGGACTCAGTTTCATCCCTCTTTACTAATTGACTGTGTGACTTTGGGCAAGTTTCCTAACCTCTTTGAGTCCCTATCTTTATCTGAGTTGTAAAAATGATGAACAACCTCATAATCACAACACTGAAAGTGTCAATTCATGTGTGTCTCACTGTTAGTATTGTTTTTAATTAATTTATTTATTTGAGAGAGAGAGAGAGAGCAGGGGAGGGGCAGAGGGAGAGGGAGACAGAATCTCAAGCAGACTCCCCGCTGAGCGCTGAGCACACCTGGGTACTTGATCCCATGACCCTGAGATCACCACCCGAGTGCAAATCAAGTCAGATGCCCAAATGACTGAGCCACCCAGGCATCCCGCACTCTTAGTATTTTTATTATTTTACTTGTAAAGATAGCCCCTGCCAAGCACTAAACAATTTCCAGATGCATCTCACTTCATCCTCACACTCATCTATGGTACCATTACTCATCTCAGTGCCAGGAACATCACCCAAGACTCCCAGATGCTCAGAGCATTTCCAGCAACAACCTTACAGAGAATGTGTATCATCAATGGCCTCTGTGTGAGGAGCTCACTCTCATGAATCTCAAATTATAATCCTCTACTGAACAAAGGTGCACAGCCAGGAAGAAAGCACAAGTAGAGATGGAGTAAGTTTTCCTAACTAGAAGGAGGCTTGGGCATGCTATGCCAGTCTTCAGTAGGGTATTGAAACGCTGCCTTAATGATATTCCCTTTTCAACATTTCAGACTCGACAACATACGCACATTTTCTGTTTAATGCGTTTGATACGGACCACAATGGAGCTGTGAGTTTTGAGGTAAGTCATAGACTTTTTTTAATATATGATTTGACTTTAGACACATTGCAAGAAATTTAGTCTATTTATAGGGAAAATCTGAGTTTGGGTGGTTTAATAACATTTTTTTTCTTTTTGAGACTTTTTTTCTTTATTATTATCACTGTTGCTATTATTGTAGAACACTGAGCATTAGATCTACCTTCTTAACAAAACTGTAAGTGTATATTACAATATTGTTGACTACAGGTACAATGCTGTACAGCACATCTCTAGAGTTTATTCCTTTTGCTTAACTGAAACTTTACGCCCATTAGTCACTGCCCATTTCTCCCTGCCCCAGCCCCCCACAACCACCATTCCACTCCTTGACTCTAGGAATTTGTCTATTTTAGATACCTCATGTAGATGGAATCATGCAGTATTTGTCTCTCTCTGATGGCTCAGCATGTCCTCAGGTTCATCCATGTTGTTGCATATTGCAGGGTAGCTGTTGTGAATAGAGCAGCAACGAATACGGGAGTCTAATATCTCTTTGAGATACTGATATCAAATACTTTCGGATAATTATCCAGAAGTAGGATTCATGGTATTTTTATTTTTAATTTTTTGAGGAACCTCCATACTGTTTTCCGTGTAGTGGTTACACAGTTATGATTCCCATCGACAGTGTGCAAGTGTTCCAATTTACTCACATAAAAAAAGCAAGAGAGGAAACACAAACAGGGGGAGTAGGCGAGGGAGAAGCAGGCTTCCCAGAGCAGGGAGCTTGATGAGGGGCTTGATCCCAGGACCCCAGGATCATGACCTGAGCCGAAGGCAGACGCCACCCAGGCACCCCTATCCTCAACACTTCTTATCTTTCATTTGTTTGTTAATAGCCATCCTGATGGGTGTGAGGTGCTATCTCATTGTGGTTTTTATTTGTACTTCCCTGATGATTGGGGATGTTGAGCATTTTTTCATATACCTGCTCGCCATTTGGATATATTCAGAGTAATGTATATTCAAGTCCTCAGCTCATTTTTTGGTGAGTTGTTAGATATTTACTATTGAGATGAAGGAGTTTCTTATATATTTTTGAGATAACCCTTTATCAGATACATGGTTTCCAAGTATCTTCTCCCATTTTGTAGGTTGCTTTTTCACTCCACTGATTGTTTCCTTTGCTGCTCAGAAGTTTTTTAGTTTAGCACCTGTTTATTTACTCTGTTGCCTGCGCTTTTGGAGTCCTATCATGAAATCATTGACAAGACCAATATCATGAAGTTTTTCCCCCAGGTTTACTTTTAGGAGCTTTACAGTTTCAGGTCTTATGTTTAAGTCTTTAATCCATGTTGAATTGGTAAATGTGTATGGGATAAGGTAAGGATGGAATTTCAATCTTTTGAGTGTGGGTATCCAGTTTTCCTAAAACCATTTGTTGAGGAGACTATCCTTTCCCTTTCCCCATTGTGTATTCTTGACACCCTTATCAAAGATCAGTTGACCATATGCGCATGGATATACTTCTGAGCTTCCTATTCTGTACCATTGATCTATATGTCTGTCTCCATGCCAGTACCGTAGTGTTTAGATTAGTATAGTAACTTTGTAATATACTTTGAAGTCAGGAATTGTGATGCCTCTAGCCCTGTTCTTTCTTAAGTATTGATTTGGATATTTGTGGTCTTTTGTGGTTCCATATGAATTTTTTCTATCTGTAAAAAATACCACTTGGGATTTTGATAGAGTTGTAGTGAATCTGCAGATAGCTTTGGGTAGTATGAATATTTTAACAATATTAAGCCTTCCAACTCATGAATTTTCCATTTGTTTGTGTCTTCTTTAATTTCTTTCATCAGTGTTTCACAGTTTTTAGTATGCAAGTTTTTCACCTCCTTAGTTAAGTTTATTCCTAAGTTTTTTATTCTATTCTTTTTGGTGCTATTGTAAATGGGAACGTTTTCCTATCTTCCTTCTCAGATAATTCATTGTTGATATATAGAAACGCAGTAATTTTTGTATGTGATTTTGTATCTTGCAACTTTACTGAATTTGTTTATTAGTTCTAGCAGTTTTTTGGTGTAATTGTTAGGATTTTCTATGTATAATATCATGTCATCTGATTTATTTTTCTTACCTAATTTCTCTAGCTATGACTTCCAGTACTCTGTTGAATAGAAGTGGCAATTTTGGGTGTCCTTGCCTTTCTCCTAATCCCAGAGGGAAAGCTTTCAATTTTTCATCATTGAGCATGTTGTCAGCTGTGGGCTTGTCATATATGGCCTTCATTATGTGAAGATGCTTTCCTTCTATTAGTTTGTTGAGAGTTTTTATCATGAAAGAACGTTCAACTTTGTCAAATGTTTTTTCTGCATCTATTGAGATGATCATGTGATCTTCTTCTTTATTCTGTTAATGTGGGATATCACATTAATTGATTTGTATATGTTGAACCATCTTTCCATCAGGGGGATAAAGATTACTTGGTCATGTTGTATGATCCTTTTAATGGGCTGTTAGAATTTGTTGGAATTTTGTTGAGGATTTTGGATGTATATTTATCAAGAATATTAGCCTGTAGTTTTCTTTTCTTGTGATACCTTCATCTGGTTTTGGTTCCAGGGTATTGCTAACCTCATAAATGAGTTTGGAAATATTCCTTCCTTTGCAATTGTTTGAAAGAGTTTGAAAAGGATTTGTATTAGTTCTTTAAATGTTTGGCAGAATTTACCAGTGAAGCTGCATGGTCCTGGGCTTTTTTTGTTGAGAGATTTTTGATTACTGATTCAATCTCCTCATTATGGGTCTGTTCAGACTTTATGATTCAGTCTTGGTAAGTTGTATGTTTCTAGGAATTTATCCATTTTTTTTTTCTAGGCTATTCAGTCCATTGGAGTAGAATTATTCATAGTAGTCTCATGATTCTTTTGATTTCTGTGGCATCAGTTGCAATGTTTCCTCTTTCATTTCTGATTGTTTTATTAATTTGAGTCTTTTCTCTTTTTTTCTTAGTCTAGCTAAGAGTTTGTCAATTTTGTTTGTCTTTTCAAAACCCCATCATTCAGAAGCACAGGTGACAGCCTGGACTTGCAATTGGCATTTGAATTGGGGAAGGGCAGTCTTGTAGGCCTGAGACCTTCACCTGCGGGATCTGGTCAGAGCTGTGAAAAGGTCAGAGCTAAGTTAAATTGTAGGACACCCAGCTGGTGTTAGAGAATTGCTTGGTGGTGTGGGGCAATTACACACACATGCACACACACTACATTGGAATTGGACGCAGAATTTTTAATATATATCATGGAGACAAGGTAATTGGGGGTGGTACACTTTTGGGGAGTAGGGGAAGGTGCATCTTACATGTAAGCAGAAATTTCAGTGAGTGCCATGATAAAGGGCAGATGATGAAATGGGATCAATAAGGAAAGGTACTTATAAGGCTCTATGAAGGAAGCCTGCCCATGGATTTGATTAACTAGGTGTGAAGGACAAGCATGAGCTAGTTAAGGGAATAAGAGCTCAGGATGAGAAGCAGTGGGGAGTGAGTCAGAGGCAGAAGCCTGGGAATGAAGAGAAAGCATTTGTAAATCACCTAGAAGTTAGAATACAAAGGGAAAAGGCCAAGAAGGAAGACTAGATGAGGAGGCAGAGGCCAGCTCCTGACCTGTCTAAGGCAGGATGCTAAGGAGGCTGGATTCTCTTGTGGGAAGTGAGGAGTCCTTGAGGAATTTTCAGCAGGGAAGTCATGGGATCAGGACCATGTTCCTAGAAACAAGAAGTTCATTTAGTAGCTCTGTATTCCAAGAATGCTGAAAGGAGCTAACTTAAGCCAAACTACAATTGAGGCATTGGTGATGAGAAGGAGGAGACAAGTTTAAGAGATATTAAAATTAAATTGATAGACTTATATTTCAACAGAATTTGCCATGTTTAGAAGGGGGGAAGTCCAAGTAGACATTGCCAGCTATCTGGGAGCAGGGGCTTCGTTGAATCAGGATAAGAGAAGAAAGCACCACCTTCTAAGCTATCACTCAGTCAGTAGCCCCAGGAGGCAGGGTTCCCAGGGCAGCAAAGTGTCTCCACGCATGTACTAGGTGCTCCTGAAACTGAGTGCACCTAAAATAAAGACTCCAGGCCAGGAAGCTCAACATGTCATCTCTTTTAACTTAACCAAGAAATAGCACTGCGGAGAGAAGAGTAGAAGCCGGCAATACCAAGTCAAAGGTCCAGTAGACCAAGAAACCTGCAGTGGTGAAGGCGAGGGCAGTTGGGTTTGTCCTGGATATGGCAGTAGCAATGGGGGAGGTGTGGGAGCATCACAGGTAGCATCTGTAACATTTCTTCCATTGATGGCAGTTTAGGATCACCCCATGATAATCTGGTGTTAGCGTTTGCTGCATTTCACCAACCAAGATTAATTCCAGCACAGCCTTAGTGTAGCAATAACATTGAAGTCAACGGTTCCAGTTCACCTAATGAAATCTTTCATAGCTAGTTTGCAAAAATCGAGTAGGATAAAAAATACTAATGATTTCATTACTTGAAATTACTTTTGTATCAGAAATGTCCCATCAATTACCTATAGCACATTGTATCTAATTTCAACATGTAAATTTAGTCTGGTGTTAATGATATGGGACCATGCGTAACATTGCCATTACAATATTTATGTAAAATGCTGGTAATTGTGATGAACGATTATAATTTGGAAAGTTAGTTGTAATGACTATCTATTATAAGCATGTTGGTTATATGTCTTTTCCTTTAAAAGCAAACTAATGGCTGAATTAATAAATGTTAAATCAAAATCAAATTTAACACTAGGCTATTGTAACTGTTTTTCTAAAATAATGAGCTAATAATTTCTTTTTTTTTCTTTATGACTTTATTTATTTATTTTTAATTTTATTGTTATGTTAATCACCATACATTACATCATTAGTTTTTGATGTAGTGTTCCATAATTCATTATTTGTGCATAACACCCAGTGCTCCATGCAGAATGTGCCCTCTTTAATACCCATCACCAGGCTAACCCATCCTCCCACCCCCCTCCCCTCTAGAACCCTCAGTTTGTTTTTCAGAGTCCATCGTCTCTCATGGTTCGTCTACCCCTCCGATTTCCCCTCCTTCATTCTTCCCCTCCTGCTATTTTCTTTTTATTTTCTTAACATATATTGCATTATTTGTTTCAGAGGTACAGATCTGTGATTCAACAGTCTTGCACAATTCACAGCGCTCACCATAGCACATACCCTCCCCAGTGTCTATCATCCAGCCACCCCATCCCTCCCACCCCCCACCACTCCAGCAACCCTCAGTTTGTTTCCTGAGATTAAGAATTCCTCATATTAGTGAAATCATATGATACATGTCTTTCTCTGATTGACTTATTTCGCTCAGCATAACACCCTCCAGTTCCATCCACGTCGTTGCAAATGGCAAGATCTCATTCCTTTTGATGGCTGCATAATATTCCATTGTATATATATACCACATCTTCTTTATCCATTCATCTGTTGATGGACATCTTGGCTCTTTCCACAGTTTGGCTATTGTGGACATTGCTGCTATAAACATCGGGGTGCACGTACCCCTTCGGATCCCTACATTTGTATCTTTGTGGTGAATACCCAGTAGTGCAATTGCTGGATCGTATGGTATTAGCTAATAATTTCTAAAATCAATTAGCTACCTGGAAAACCTCTAGAAAACAGAAATGATTAGGCAATGAACATATTTTGAGTAACAGTAGCATTCTGGGAGGTATAGCAGAGACCATTCTGATTCTACAATAAAGAGAAAAGGAAGTTTTCTACTTAATTTGCTTAAACCCAAAAGGGCAGAGTGAATAAGACAAGGGAGTGAGGTGGCACCTGAATCTAGCCCGTGGCTGGGCCTAATCCCCTCCTTGCCATTCAGTGGCTGTGAGACCCCGGGCTGAGAATTTAAACTCTCTAGGCCCCTTAGTGTTTTCATCTCTGTAAAATATCAGCAAGCAAAGCTACTTTACAGGAAATGTAAGACTGAAAATGTACTAATATCAGTAAAGGGCTTGGCTCAGTGCCTGGCACCAAATACATGCTTGATATTTATAAGGTGTTACCAAAGTAGTTATTACACGGGACATTTTTCTAACAAAGCCAATTAATAACAACATTGGTCATCTTGTTAAACAGTAATCTTCTATCATTGAACATATTCATTCAACAGCTACATGATCGCTCTATCCACGATGGTATGAAAGATAATTCTGCATTTCACCATATAATAAGTATTACTGTGTGTCAGTCACTAATACTAAATGTTTAAAAATAGTATTAGCTATACACAGTAATAATAACTGACTCTTGTTTAGAACTCATTTGAACTCATGAGTTAGGCAATTGTGCTGAGTGCATTATATATACTAGCTTAGTTCATCTTCACAGGTACCATTATTAACTCCTTTTTAGCAAATGAAGAAAGGGAATCATGGACAGGTTTAGCAACCTGCCCAAGGTCACACAGCTAGAAAGTAGGAGGGCCAGGATTCAAACTCAGGCAGTCTGGCACCAGAATGCATCTCTTACCAACTTGTTATCCTGCCTGAGAGATGTATATAGATCCCCAGCCCCTCATCTGAAATTCTCAGAGCCAGCTGAGTTTTGTCATTCACAGCCCTGCAGATTTAGACAAGTAATACCCTGCACACACTAGCCCATATTATTTAATGTCTCTGGTAGCGTCCGCAGCATGCTATAATCAAATGTGTAATATTCATGCAGTGAAATATGATACACAATAAACATGGCAGGGACTGCTACTGATGACCAATGTCCATGTGCTCTGCTTGGTGATCTCATGAATAGGCCATAATCCCAGCCTCTCCTGCAGTTAGGTGGAGCCATGACTGAGATTTACCAATGAGATGTGAGTAGAAGTGACCACATCTCCTTCTTCTCTCTTCCTATCTGTGGGGACTATGAGCTCACATATTTCAGTTGGCCCTGCAACAAAGTGGAAGGAGCCCGGATCTCTGAATGACTGCATGGAACAGAGCACTCTCCCCATTTCACTGTATGTGAAGTAAGTTTATATGGTGCCAAGTCACTAAGATTTGAAAGTGTTGGTACAGCTGTTAGTGTCCTCTGATTAATATGATAGAGGCAGATTAGATGATAGATAGATGATAGATGATGATAGATCATATGTAGACTGAGAGATGATGGATGGATAGATAGGTAGATAGATAGATAAATATATAGATAATTAGAAATAGATTAAAAATAGTTTTATGTCAGTTCACTTCAAGTTTTGGCACTAATGAGTTTGGCACTCAAATTTACGAACCAAGATTGAACCGCAGCTCTGCCTAAGTCTCTAAAACCTATGGTTTTAACCAGAGATCATCACACTTCTCCGTTCAGAGCCAAATAGTAAATATTTTGGCTTTGTGGGCCCTACAGTCTCTATTATATCTACTCAATTTTGCTGTGTAGCCACACACAAATCCTAAGTAAATGGGCATTGCTGTGTTCCAATAAAACTTTGTCTACAAAACAATATGAGCCCTGTTTGACTCCCCAGACCATAGTTTTCCAAACCCCATTCTTAACCATTACAATAGATTGCTTCCTCCTGAGGGCTTGAGCCACAGTGTTTGCTAGATGACATCTAAGATGGCATTCTATGATCTGATTACTGAATATTATCACCAACTTTCACAATTCGCATTCAATCCATCCCATCCACAAAAATCACTGGTTACTGACACAATTGTTGGCTACACGATCAACTCTGAACCTTTACCACCATTTCAACAATTACCATCTGCCAAACATTATCACCATCAGGGCAATGCATACCTCTGAGCAGGTCCCGAATGGCAAGTTTACTTGAATTATTGAGGCTGACTTAAAATAACATTCTGGAATAGCTATACCTGCTTCCTACAGGTGACATCAGAGCTATGGTTCAAAGCTTCAAGAAAACACCATTCACTGACAATCCAATTCATACGAATGAAATGTGAGTGGCACAGCCTGGAGATGTTATAAATCAAAAAAGTAATCTCTTCGTCATTCACAGTGATAAGAAAAAAATGTTTTTCTCCCAAATATCATTTATGGTTATGGCAAAACTTTCTTTCATTTTATCAAATTAAATAGCTAATTCAGGGCACCTGGGTGGTTCTGTTGGTTGAGCACCAAACTCTTGATTTTGGTTCAAGTCATGATCTCAGGGTCCTGAGACTGAGCCCCACATCAGACTCTCTGCCAGAGTCTGCTTGTCCCTCTCCCTCTCCTACCCCACCACTTGTGTGCTCTCTCTCTCTCAAAATAAATACAATCTTTAAAAAAATAAATAGCTATTTTCTTTTGAGATGTCAGATACCAGTGGAAGTTATTTAGGCAATGTTACCAATAAGTATAAAATTCTGATTTTATCACATTTATTAATCATTAGGGTTTATCCTTCTTATATCTCTTAACACAAACACACACACTTACACAACCTGTACACATAATTCTGTTCTTGTCTAGTGCCCATTGCAGGGAGCTATTGAAAGGAAAGTGAAAGGTAGGTTCAGAAGTCTTCTCATTTCATTTATGCATCTAACAAATACTTATTGAGCATGACTATGTGCCAAACACTCTTCAAAGTGCTGGCTGGGGACACAACAGTGAACAAAAGACACAAATCTTTGTCTTCATGGAGCTTATAGTCTCCCATTTTCATAGAATCCAACTGTTTTCACAGTTGGTTCTGTTGCCCTGGGCCCCATCCATACCTTTTTGTTGATTCCCAGGGAATCTGACCAGGCCACATGTGTCCTGGTTTTTGCTTGTCGTCCGTCATTCTGGCCTGCTTCTTCCCTGTGGTCTTGCCTAGTCTTGCCATGGGGGTACTCAGTTCCTCCTGCATTTGCTTACCATTTCCTGTAGGCCCTAAGGGCAAGTCCTTTTTTTTTTTTTTAAGATTTTATTTATTTATTCATGAGAAACACACAGAGAGAGAGAGAGAGGCAGAGGGGGAAGAAGCAGGCTCCCAAGGAGCAGGGAGTCCGATGTGGGACTCGATCCCAGGACTCTGGGATCATGACCTGAGCCAAAGGCAGACGCTTAACCATCTGAGCCACTCAGGCACCCAGGGCAAGTCCTTTAAACCTCTCATAGCACATGCTACAATGTGGGGTAACAGCAGATTATTACGAGACAGACAAGAAAAGCATACAATAAATATCTGACAGACCACAGGTCAGATTTGTTTTTTAAAATTCATTTTTTAAATAAAGTTTTTTTAAATTTTAGACCAGATATACCTTTACAGAAAAATTGCAAAGATAGTACAGACAGTTCTCATATACCTCTCATCCAGTTTCCCTATTATTAGTATCACATTAAAATGGAATACTTGCTACAAGTAATGAACTAATATTGATGCATTATCCACTAAAGTCCATGCTTTCTTCAGATTATGTTAACTCTTACCTAATGTCCTTTTTTTGTCCATCCTATGTAGGATACCATATTAAATTTAGCCACTAGATCTCCTTAGGCTCCTCTTGGATGTGACAGTTCTTTAGATATTCCTTGTTTGTGATGACCTTGTGAGTTTTGAGGAGTATGGGTCAGGTGTTTTGTAGAATATCAGATTTGCTTGATTTTTTTTTCTCATAATTAGGCCAAGGATGTATGTTCTGGGGAGAAAGCCCAAAGAATTAAAGCGCCATATTTTATCACATAAAAGCAAGAGTACATTTTATCAACATTGTTGACTTCTACATTGGTCACCTGGTTGAAGTAGGGTTGGTTATTCCTCTACTGTAGAGTTAACTCTTTTTCCCCTCTTTCCAAACCATACTCTGGAAGAAAGTTATTATGCACAGCCCACACTTTAGGCTGGAGGAGTTACGTTCCACCTCCTTGAGAGTAGAATATAATTTACATAATTTACTTGGAATTCTTCTGCCTGGGATATTTGTGTCTTCTCCACCACTGATGAATTTATTCAAGAAGTCATTTATATCAGTATGGACTAATGGAGATTTATTTTGTCTTTTGAGTTGTAATCCAATATAACCCTATTTATTTCGTTGCTCAAATTGTTACAGTTTGGCAACTGGGAGATGTTTCAGTCAACTCCTGTATCCCTTCAACATTCTCCTATCATTGTGGTTGTTTCTTCTCTTTTGCTGTGTTTCTTTCATCAGATCCTTATTTTCTGGCATTACAAGATGCTTCAGGCTCATCTTTTGTCTTCCCTGCCCCAGTCCTGAATTAATCTCTAACTTTAACATCCAGCCTCTGTGGAAGCTCCAGAAGTCTCTTCTCATCTAAAAGAACACATGCTTCTCAGTCAGACACAGGGTTCAAATCTAGATACTACCACTTCTAGCTCTGACGCTTGGGCAGGTTCCTCATTCCCTCTGTGCTTGAATTTCTTCAATGTAAATTGGAAATAATCATGATAGATACATCACAAAATTGTTGTATGATTAAATGATGGATTTAAAGAGTTTTGAAAGTTTCATGGCACATAGAAAATGCTCAGTTAATGTTAACCCTGGCTGACATCTGGTCAGTCTCACAGAATTGATCTCTCTCAGTCTCAGTGTTCCTGGACATGTAACTCTTGGGCTTCTTAGCTGATCTTCTTACAGCTTTCATGGTCACACATATATTTGCATACTGACACACTTTTTTTTAAAGAAGCTAAGGCTATTTTATAATGCATTTATGAATTAATTTTATAGCAAGAATTATGAATTCCTGGCATTCATAATTTTCTACAAATGTTATTAGGAAGTAGATGAACTGCAAATCACTATGAGTCATTATTTCACATCACCCCACAATTCTGTCCTATAGTAGCAAGAGAAGAGATATGGCCTCTGTTTATATCATACTGTTGTGTATAACCACAGCCCATTGATTCAATTCTAGTCAAAATGAGGCCTGAGCTTTGAGTCAGAGGTCTGGGTTTGATTTTTAGCTCCCTGCTCACTGACTATGCCTTGGCTTGGTCACTTGTTTCCTCTGAGCATCTCTCTACAATATAAAGACTGCAATACCTACTCCCTATGGTTGCATGAGGCTGACATGAAATAATGCACAGAAATTGCCTAACACAGGGGCCCACACACATCCATAAACTGTAGTCATTATTACTATTAAATTTCAGTGCTCCCAGGACCCAGGACTTATACTCCTTTCCTAAGGAAACAAGTCAAAATGATGGGAAATAGAGAACAATGTTTACACAGCATCATTTATAATAAAGAAAAATTTTAATTTACTTACATAGCCACCAATAGAAAGTATGGTTAAGTAAATCACAGTATATCCATATGACAAAGCAGTGTTTCAAACTCCAAATTATGATCATTAATATGTGGTAAAATTAATTTAGAGATTAATGATAAGAATGTTTAAAAATTAATAGAAGAGAAATGGAAATAATTACTTTCTGGTGTACATGTATGTGTTTGTGTGTGTTCTAGGTTGCCATTTAATATGTAATTATTGTGGTTTGGGGTCCAAAGTGTTCAAAAACCACTGTGATAGTATCATTAGATTAAACCATATGAAATTAATATTCTTGCAAATATGATAAAAAAAAGTCAGCAATTTGGGACTCCTGGGTGACCCTGTTGGTTGAGCATCTGACTCTTGATCTCAGCCCAGGTTTTGAATCTCAGGATTGTGAATTCAAGCCCAACGTTGGGCTCCATGCTGGGTGTGGAGCCCACTTAAAAAAAAAATCAGCAATTTCATAGGGTTCAACCTAATATGTAGTAATTTAAATGATGTCACAATGAATTTTCAGTGATGTGGGAAAATGCTTGTAATTTTAAGTGAAATATACATTATTATATATACATACATGACCTTTACTATAAATATGCTATGCATAAAAATGGAAATGTTCATTTTGCATAAGTGATAGGATTATGTGTGATTGCAATTTTCTTCAGTATAGTTTTCTATAATTTTTTATGTAAATCAAGCATATTTATGTATACATTTTTTATGTATTTATACTCATTTTTGTTTAAAAGTTTATTAATGTTTAATGGCCTCTAGTGAGATCGAACCAAAGAACTTTCCTCTAACTTTATATGTCTGTCATCACCTTTTAAGACGCTAAATTAGCTAAATAGACAATATTATATATCAAATGAGGTAAGTACATTATCCCTTCTGTATGACAAAATCAGGCCACAAATCTTAGAAAATTTACTTATTACTTTTTAGACATATTGATGCCTGATGCAAACTTCAGATAGTACCTGAAATTGTGTCTTTCAAATACTTCAAAAAGTGGCTCAACTACTGTGGAAGCTTAATTCCAATCACAGGAGGTCATACCAGAGAAAATAAACAACCTTTAAAAATTTCATGAAAATACATAAGCAAGCATAAAATTAGAAATATACCAAACACGTGTATGATTTTCCATACCGAATCTGTCACTAACTAGCTAGTTAACATTCCTAACCTTTGGTAAGTCACTTAATGTTGTTTTCCCAACTATAAACAGGACTATTTATTGCAAATACCCTAAACACATGATTATAAGCCATATTGCTCTTTGAGTGGCAGGTAGGGAGGCAGGATGTTTTTTTTCAACCTCAGTAGTTCCTCTGGTGAAATTCCAAACTGGCCCCCTGCACCCAGACAGCGAGAAGAGACTGAAGAAAGAGGCCACTCCAGAATGGTAGGTGGCAGGTGTAATTAGTAAGGGAACTTACCTATGAGGCTTGTCGTGGGCAACTCCAAGACAAGTAAATCTCTGTACTGCCCACCAGAACCTTAAAAAATTTTATGGAGGCCTTAATGGGATTCAGTCACATATACAGTCCAGATGGTCTCAGCAAGACCTTACTTTCTCAAGGCTACATCCTTGAAGTGGCTCCTTGTCCAGAAAGGGTGGGCAGACCATACATTCCAAGGACAGGGAAGGGGTAAGAGCCTTGGATTGCCTGAGCCAGCTTGTGGGTCAAGCAATGGTCATGTCCTCTTGATGACCTCCTCTGACAGAGGAAGACTAATGTCCCTGTCATAGCAACCAGAACTAAGGCACTAAGCAAAAATTTGATAGATACCAAAAAGCTCACAACTGAACAAGGCTGGGATATTATAAAGTCAAATCTTTATGCCTTTTTCCTTCTTTTGCTTCGATCATAAGAGAATGGAAACCACAATTCAGTACCGATCATTTTTGTGCATTAGGGAACAGATGCAAGCTTTTTTCACAGATAAAAGGTAATTGCAAAGTACTCCAAGAATTGTTTTTTTTCTTTTCTTTTTTTTTTAAGCATTGTGTCTCCTACTCAATAGATTTCAGTTACCATTCAGAAAAGCGTGGAGCAAAAACCACATAAAACACACTGAGTTTCTCATTTTTCTTTTCCACAAGTAAGGAATCATTCTTCTTTTGAAATAACTGCTTATTGATATCATCCTGCAAGATGGTATATCACAAGGTAGAGGGGTGCTCAAGGTCCACAGCCATCTTTTAATGTAAGTAGTTTTGGGATACATAGTACTTAAGAGGAAGATGTGAATCAGCTGTCAGCTTGTAAATCAGGATATTTTTGTTTACAAATAATAGAAAATCACATACTAACAAAAACAATGTGATGACTTTATTGGCTCACAGAAAGAAAAAGTCCAGAGATAAGGATGGCTACAACTAAGGGTGGGCTCTCCCATAGTCACAAAAAATGCCAGCCGCTCCTTGGCTCCAAGCTTGACTGTTCATTTCGAGCAGACGTGGACTGAGTTCAGTTGTATGCCAACCCAGATCCAATTGCCTTGACCAAATAATATGAACCTCTTGACTTTGCTCAGGTCACAGCTCCATCACTAAAGCTAGAGGTGGAGAGCACTTCTGCAGAATTGGATGAAGCACCAAGTGGAAATTAGTGGGGGCTTAGTAGGAAGGCAACCAACAAAAGTCCATATGTGACTTTAAAAGTGCTTTTCACTGATGCCCTTGTCTGCTCCATTTGGTGATAGGGTCAATGCCATTGATGATTTCTGTAGGCCAGTTGTTCTCAAAGTGTGATTCCTGAATCAACAGTATCGGTATCCCTTTGGGATATGTTAGGATTATATATTCTTGCACCCCAACCTAGACCTAATGAATCAGGAATCCTGAGGGTGGAGCCCAGCAAGCTGTGTTCTAGCAAGCCCTCCAGATGATTATGTGGCAAGCTAAATTTTGAGAACCAATGCTCTAAGCATGTCTTCAAAGACTTTGTATCCAGTCCCCCTTTTCAACTAAGAGCACATAACTATTACTTAGTGATTTGAAGCAATGGATAAGGTTTATATTGATAGTCATCAACCTCATCTGGCCTCAGCAATCTTTCTCTGAGAAGCCTACCTTCCCATACTCGGCAGTGACTATTTTGTAGCTTCTAATAAGCCAAAGCTTATAGTTTACCAGTTGTACATTGCACATTAACTCTTGATTATAGTATGTTATATATTTCAGATTTATATATATTACAACAACTTTCCAGGAGATAGCATGAAGTATTTTGAGGGATGTCCACCTTCTCATAATTTGCACAAGTCACCTGTCTAGTACCATGGCTGCCTCCTTATTTACTTAAACCTTCGATTCTTGCCCTTTCTGCTATATCTGTCACTCCCAAGCAGATGACATCCATTGAAGCTGTCA
This sequence comes from Neomonachus schauinslandi, assembly GCF_002201575.2. NCBI lineage: Eukaryota > Metazoa > Chordata > Mammalia > Carnivora > Phocidae > Neomonachus > Neomonachus schauinslandi. The sequence goes on from NC_058404.1 coordinate 187,428,142, forward strand.
GGTGGGGACTCACTCATCCTCTTGCTCTTATCAGCTGCTGGCATCCACAGGATGTTCCCCTTCTTCTGTGTTAACTGAGAAAATGCACCTCCTCCCTCCAGAGCTCAACCCTCTACCTGCACTTGGGTCCCAGAACGATCAGCCCATCTCTTGCACTCCCTCCTTCTCTCTCACACACACCTTTAGTAATCTCTTCATAGAGAGTTCCATCCAGTAATCAAAGTGCTCATCTTCAAAAATCTCTCCTGTAATCCCATATTCCTCTTCAGATATAGCCGGCTGTCTATCATCGTTACCAGCCAAGAGTCATGAGTTTTCTTCTAATCTCTGTCATTGTTTGCTTCTTCTACTCCTCGGAAAGTTCTCACATCACTCATTGGTGACCTCCATTTTGTTGATCCAATGAACATTTTTCATTCTCCAGCAGCATCTTGTATCACCATGAACCATCCTTTTCTAGGAAAATGAACTCCTCACTTGACCTCTCATACTTCCTTAGCAATTTATTTTCAAGATCCCTTGCCGGGCTCTTTTCTCTCTGCCTACCAAATACTGTAATCCTTTGTGGCCTTCTGTTGAATTCTCTTTTTCTCTCACTTTACATTTTACCCTGAATAAAGATGGGAAGTAAGGTATGGTTATCTGATTGTCACAGCACCATTTGTTGAAAACATAACTCTTTCCCCATTGCATGGTCTTGGCACCCTTGTTGAAAATCAATGGTCACAGATGTTTATTTCCAGATTTGCAACGTTATTGCACTGGTCTATATGTCTATTCTTATGCAAGTGCTACATTGTAGATTTGTAGTGAGTTTTGAGATTGGAGTTTGAGCTCTCTAACTTTGCTTTTTTTTTTCCATATTGTTTTGGCTATTTGGGGCCCTGTGCAATTCCATATGAATTTGAAGATCAGCTTTTCCATTTTGGCGAGAAAGTCAATGGTTATTTTTTTTTAAATTTTATTATGTTATGTTAATCACCATACATTACATCATTAGTTTTTGATGTAGTGTTCCATGATTCATTGTTTGCGTATAACACCCAGTGCTCCATTCAATACATGCCCTCTCTGAAACAAATAATACATTATATGTTAAAAAAAAAAAGATAGTAGGGAGGGAAAAAGGAAGGGGGGATCAGAGGGGGAGACGAACCATGAGAGACCATGGACTCTGAGAAATAAACTGAGGGTTCTAGAGGGGAGGGGTTGGGGGAATGGGTTAGCCTGGTGATGGGTATTTAAATTTTTTTTAATAAAATGATAACTGTACACCTTCTTAGCATGATTAAAGTCAGTATCATGCTTAAAGTAGAAACACTAGAAACAGCCTTATTAAATTCAGTAACAAAATGGCTATTATTGTTGTTATTATATAATATTGTCTTGGATATATTATTCACTACATTTAGAAAAAAGGAAGTAATTAAAAATATAAAAATTAGAAAGAAGAGGTAAAACTAACTCCATTTGCAGCTAATATGATTGCATCCATGAAAAACCCAGGAGAATCAATTGAAAAACTATCATATACAAGAGAAACACTCAGTTAGTTGGCAGCCTACACAATTATTATAGAGAAATCAATAGCTTTTGTATATACAAACAAAAGTAATTTGGAACACGTAATAGAAAAAAATACCTCATTTAAAACAGCACAAAAGGATTAACATACCTAGAAATAAGTATCACTAAGAAACATGAAAGAACAACTTGGAAAAAAAACCAAAAAGGTCTAAAACATACCAGAGTATGGTATGCTGAATAATAGCCCACCAAGTGTCTACATCCTAATTTCTGGAACTTGTGAATATGTTACCTTACATGGTAAAAGGAGCTTTGTGGGTGTGATTAAGGATCTTGAGATGGGGAGATCATCCTGGATTACCTAAGTGGGTTTAATGTAATCACAGGGGTCCTTGTAAGAGGGAACAGGAAGATCAGGGTAAGAAAAGAAAGATATGACAAAGGGAGCAGAGACTAGAGTGATGTGCTCTGAAGATGGAGGAAGAGGTCACAAGCCAAACAATGCAAGTGGCCTCTAAAAGCTCAAGAAAGCAAGGGAGCAAACTCTCACTCTACATCCCCTGTGCTCCCCCATTTTGATTCCAGCCCAGTGAAACTCATTTCAGACTTCTGACCTGAAGAACTGTTAAGATAATAAACATGTATTATTTTGAGTCACTAAAGTTGTGGTAATTTATTACAGTAGCCAGGAGAACACTGATAAATAGGTTCAATGACAAAAATGACTTGGACAAGGGCAAGGTCTCTCATAGTCTTGATTAGGAAGACTCACCAACATGCAGTTGTCAGTTCTGCCAAAGCTGATCTGTAAATTTACCTCAAACCCTTCAAAAGTCATGTGCAGTATTAAAGCAAGAGAAAATAGCTGGAAAAAAAAGATTGACCAGGAGGAAATAGCCCTAACAGCCACTTTCATATTTGGGCTGATGTAGTAGAGGTGGATAAACAGATTTACTAATGAAATAAAATAGAAATTTCAGAAATATAAACAAATATATAAAAGATTTAAGGATATGATAAATCTTGCATCTCAAAACAATGGGTAACAAATAATAGTGTGAAACCAGATAATTATTTAAAAACAGTGGATAAATTCCAAATGGAATAAGGATTTGAATGTATCAAAGTAAAACTTATGAAGTAGTAGTAAAAAGCATGGGAGTATCTTTCTATAACTTCAAATGGGGGAAGCCTTTTCAATATGACATAAACCAAAAGACATAAATTAAAAGACTGACAAATTCTAGAATATAAGAATAAAAAATACCTACTTTGCAAAAATCAATATAAGAAAAATCAAAAGAAATGACAAACTGGGAAACAACACTGGAAGACATATCCCAGACAAAGGATAATTTCACTAATACGTGAAGAGTTTCTATAAATCGAGACATTTGAAAAAAAAAACATTCAAATTTATTTAAGATACAAATATAAGTAATTTGAGAAAGAAATAGCTTCCCATGAAATTGGAAAACATAAAAGTTTGATACTATATAGTATTGACAAGCTATAATATTCTTATACATAAAAAATTCTCATATATAGATTTTGAGAGGGGAGTTTGGGACACAAGTTGGAAATAACTCTAAAGTTTACAAATGTTCAAATCCTTTAACCCAGAAATCCCATGTCTAAGCATTTATTCTACAGATATTTTTGTTCAAGTATGAATTATGTACATATAAGGTCACTCTTCGTAACAGTTTTTAGTAAGTTTGGAAATCTTTCAATACTCATCAATGGGAGAGTGGTTAAATAAACTATGGTGCATTCATACACATTATGTGAAAAAGATTGGAATTATTTCTAAGATTGTTAAGTGGGGGGGGGGGAGTACAGAACAGCCTGTCAGACTATTTGTGCAAAGGGATTTGGAATATATAAAAATAAATATGCCTTATACTTGTATATGCACAAAAATTCCATGCCAGCTGCCCAAGGAGAAAGAAAAAGGGTAGCTGGGGTCCAGGAACAGAGGATTTTTCACCAAACATCTTACATATTTTTAATTTTGAACTATGTGAATATTACCTACTTTTCAAAGTAAAAAAAAGAAAACATTAAAATTAAGAAAACTGGGACAGGAAAACAGCTATAAAATGATGGAATATAGAAATGCAGAGAGAAAAAGCAAATTCACCCAGAAAGCCACTTCTGCATGCCCCTTGGGCTCTTCCGTTCCCATCTACCAGTGGATTATCAGATCTGCGTGAGCTCAGAATTACCACATTGTGATGGTATCTCTGCTCCACAACAAATATATAGGAATTTGATCAAGTTCAATCAAACCAGCCTAACCATGATACTGGCTAAGGGCTTCGTTTACTTGGCAAACACATAACCAATGCCCTTGCTAGACATTGTTATAGTTTAACTCTTTTAATCCTCACAAAAACTTTTAAGAAGTAGGTATTATTATCCCCATTCTACAGATATGCAGATTGAAGCAAAAGGAGGTTAAACGGTCAGAGGACACAAAGCTGTCAAGTGACATCACTGGAATTTGAGGTCAGGCAGTCTGGCTTCAAACTCCAGGCTCTTAACCACTGCCCCATGTGTGCTATAACTTGATTCCTAAGTAACAGTTACAGTTGGCCCATATCTTAAAGACAGACCATATTTCTTGTTAGCAGATCTTTTTCATGGGAAGTTTGCTATGTATGTGCTTGTATTTCTTAAGATAGTGTTATCAGATTCTTTTCAGTAAAAGAAATTGTGTGCAGTTGTGGTAGAAAGCCAATACCAAGTAGAGCATGCATCTTGCTGTTTGGGTGTCTGTCCTCATAGCATTTCCAGTTCCACAGGTGATTTAAGTCACAGTTCCCAAGTCAAAGATGAGAATGTTAAAGCCAAGGAGTGGTTTATGCCCACAGAGAACTCTCAGAAACAGAGGACCAAGAACACATTATCTCACTAAATAATGGTTCAAAAACCCAGAGGGTTGTAACCCTTGCTTCCATCGTTTGAGAGAGACTTTTATCATAGTCGGTGTTTTATTTTTTTTAGAAATGTCATATCAAATTATACTTTTATTTCTTTTTAGGATTTCATCAAGGGTCTTTCCATTTTGCTCCGAGGGACAGTTCAAGAAAAACTCAACTGGGCATTTAATTTGTATGACATAAATAAAGATGGCTACATCACTAAAGAAGTAAGAAATGCCTCACCAACACAACGCTCCTTTGGATTCTTTCCATTTTTCTAACTTTAAATGTTAAACAATTGAAACTATTAATTTGAAAATTGCATTTTTAAGAAATCTGAAGTATTTTATGTGGTGGTGGTGGTGAAATACTCTAATAAAAAACTTGCAATGGCTAGGAATAATTTATGGTACATCTAACTTCAAAGTAAATATAAAACACATAAGGATTGTACCCCTGTTTCCTAATGGCATTCAAATAAATACTGTAAATTGGATAAAGACTATGGTTGGAATCAGGAAGAAAATGTATACAAATTATGCTTGAATATTTGGCCTGTGACCTTTTTTTCTTCTAATATAATGTGGAAAGAAATACAATTTTAAAATTGCAGAGACTGCAATGACCTGTATTGTGTAGAACGTGACCTGATGGGAGTGGTGGGGCCCCCAAACACTGCCAGGCAGGCTATGCAAGAAAAAAGGCCCACAGACCAAATTAAGAAGCTCATATCAAATGGTTTATGAAACCAGTATAAAACACCGTGAGAAGGGAAAAGGGATGGGGTAAGTTAACAAATTTAGGATAGGGTCCAAATGGGGTTGAAAGACATTACATGAATCCTGGGGGATCCTCAATGTTCATATGTCCCTTCTCCCTGACTCACTTGCTTTTCCGGAAGTTTGAGTTTTGAGCATGACGACCCTCAAACCAAAGGTACCCAGGGTTACTGACCTGACCTTACTCGATAAGAGACATAGAAAGTGCACCTGACCACAGGTATAGTGTGACAATTAGCCTGATCAAAGGCCATAGGCTTTGTGTTTTTTGAGCGGAAGATACATAGGGCCAGAATGTTTCGCACCAATGGATGGCTGAAGACCTCATGAATATTAAGTGTTTATGCATATTGAATATATCCTGAATAGCTAGTGCCTCCTGTAACTGGTGTACAGTACTACAGTAAATATTTAGTACTCGGATGCCTTGGAAATATTAGGTACCTCTTGGCCCTTCCATCCCTTTCTATCTCTATGTTTAACACAAACATGCTGGTCTTACACATAACACATTTCATGAATTCTGAAGTCAGACAAACTTCTTGCTACTTACCTAAACTCAAAACATCTTAAAATGTTTTACCCATGACTTATACGCTATAAACTACTTTATCATTAATAGGAGAATTGAATAATCTCAAAAGTAAATGTATATTACATCTGTATTATTAACTTAATCTAGACTTTTATATGGAAATTTCAATATGAAGGAAACAAATGTGAATAAATCTGAATGTTTGGATAATTAGATATTATTTTTACTGAGATTGAAAATGACAAGTCAAAAACTAGATTTTGTTTTAGTTAAAAAATTAATGAAATTTCAAGGAATTCCCAAGGAATTTCAATGAAATATAGCCATACTATTTTGAATAACCTACATGTGCAATTTCTTCACTTAAAGCTATAGTAGGAAGAAAACAAGGAAAATCCTAATAAGCTTCGAAATGTATCAGTTTTCATATAATGCTGTTGATATGGAGTTCATTCTCAGTAAAAGGAAATTGATGATCAATATATAAGATATATAATAACTCAATAAAACAAAGACAGTCTATAGGAAGTCTATGGAAATCCAAACATTAAACCAGAGCAATTTTCCTATCATCTTGGATATGTGGGAATTTACTTACTTCATTTTGAAACCAAGACCAAAATTAATTCTTACATTCTGACCCTGCTGCTTTTAAGGCACAAAACTGTTGGCTTCTCCTCTGGGACAACCAAAAGGCAGTTAATGAATAATAAAACATTTTTGAAATAGAGTAGGAATAATCTGTCAGAGTGGTTTCTTCATACAGCACATGCAGCCTCATGTGTGTGCCTTTTACTTTTCAGGAAATGCTTGATATAATGAAAGCAATATATGATATGATGGGTAAATGCACATATCCTGTCCTCAAGGAAGATGCTCCTAGACAACACGTCGAAACATTTTTCCAGGTAGGAATGCAAGTAGAAGTCAGAGAGGGAGTGAAAAAGAGTAAATTTCCTAATGCTTGCAAAGTGTCATGATAATTCAAAAAAAAGCAAAAGAAAAAAACCACTTTTACTGAAGGGACAAAGCAATAGAATATTAACCATCATACTAATTTAGTAATTTTGGTTTTGAATTTATTAGAATACTGATAACTACACTTATTGAACATTCACTATATCCTAGACAGAACACTAAGGAATTGCTGTGTTTTTCATGTTTTTATGTTTGTTTTCAATAAATTCTCAAAAGAATCCTTATGGTTATAAATACTCTTTAGCCTCAATTTACAGATGAGAAAACCAAACTCTGAAAGTGTCCGCAAACTGCCTGAACTGTCATAGCTAGAGGGCCAGATTTTATCTAGGGCGATTCTAGAGGTCTACCACATTCTACTGAAAAGGGAACAGCCTAGCAGCAGTTGGCCATATGATTCTTTTATTTTATTATGTTATGTTAATCACCATACATTACATCATTAGTTTTTGATGTACTGTTCCATGATTCATTGTTTGCGTATAACACCCAGTGCTCCATGCAGTACGTGCCCACCTTAATACCCATCACCGGGCTAACCCATCCCCCACCTCCCTCCCCTCTAGAACCCTCAGTTTGTTTCTCAGAGTCCATAGTCTCTCATGGTTCATCTCCCCCTCTGATTCCCCCCCTTCATTTTTCCCTTCCTGCTATCTTCTTTTTTTACATATAATGTATTGTTTCAGAGGTACAGGTCTGTGATTCAACAGTCTTACACAATTCACAGCACTCACCATAGCACATACCCTCCCAACGTCTTTCACCCAGCCACCCCATCCCTCCCCCTGACCCCCCACTCCAGCAACCCTCAGTTTGTTTCCTGAGATTAAGAATTCCTCATATTAGTGAAATCATATGATACATGTCTTTCTCTGATTGACTTATTTCGCTCAGCATAATACCCTCCAGTTCCATCCACTTGTTGCAAATGGCAAGATCTCATTCCTTTTGATGGCTGCATAATATTCCATTGTATATATATATCACATCTTCTTTATCCATTCATCTGTCGATGGACATCTTGGCTCTTTCCATAGCTTGGCTATTGTGGACATTGCTGCTATAAACATTGGGGTGCACGTACCCCTTCGGATCCCTACATTGGCCATAAGATTCTTATCACTAAGAAAGGACTAGCTCGTGCTCTGAAGCAGATCCTCCCTGTAAAACAGGCAGGTGGACTCTTCATCAGCTTCAGCTGTGAGGGTATCAAGGGAGGTTATCAAAGGAGGGTACCAAGGGAGAACTCTGAATGAAGTTTTTTGTTCTTTTCTTCCTGAACAGAAAATGGACAAAAATAAAGATGGAGTTGTTACCATAGATGAATTCATTGAAAGTTGCCAAAAAGTAAGTAATGGTAGTAAAGAAACTGTCCCTTTTGCTTTCATAATAATCAGACTAAGTAGAGTCAGCTAGCCACCACGAACTGAGCAAAGCACAACGCTGACCTAAGTTTACCACTTGTACACAGCTAAGAGAAGCCTACCACTCTGAAAACAGGCATCAATTTATAATTCAATTAATTAACATTTATAGAGTGCCTACCTTGAGGAGAGCCATGTAGAAAGCCCTAAACATACCAATGTTACACATATACTGCATTTTTGTTTCCTAATTAGAGAGTCTTCATCACTGAGGGTTAAAACATATGTGAGATTTGAATTGCTCTTTGCCCAGACTGAGCATATAACATATTATCTCTATAGATTTAGAATTCCAGTACAGCAAAGTATACATCACAGGCAAAGTTTGCATTCAATTTCTGAAGGAAACATACTGCTTTAATGTATGAGCACCAGAAATGGCTTTTCGGTTGAACCAGTAAAGGTCTTCGGTCATAAAAAATAAAGAGTGGAAAATTCAGAGGAGAAATCCAAATGGTTTTCCGTTATCTGGTGGGAGACCAGTTTTAGCTTACCTAAAACTATTTGATTTGATGCCTGGGTAGAGCCAAAATTAAGAATAAATACTTAAGATAAATGTAGAGACAATGAGGTTTATTGATACTTTAGCTTTTCTCTTTATTTTCAAATTGATATACTTTCCCTTTCTTGGTGCCTGCTTGCTTCTAAACTCATATTTCGATGTGGTGGTCTTTAAGAGCGTTAACTTGGTGACATCAACCTGCTGATGCTGTTCCTTGGCTTCTAGCACCAGAAGTCAGCACAAGTTTAGCTACTATTTACCATTACTATAAACAGTTCACCAAGTGCCATTCACAATCTTCAAGTGCCTCTATAATGCTCAAAGTCTGTCCCCTTGCTTCTAAGGAATATGCTAAATTGAACACAGCCACTGGCCCAAGGTGGCTCTCAAACAATCCCTTCTCTGGCGTTTTTAAAGGCTCCTAAAGGGCCTACAGGCCCTAACAGGCCCTAACAGACCCAAAGAGAGAGCTGAAAGGACTATAGACATGTCTCCCAAGCCCCAACCTCTAATCCTCAATGGAGTTGCCTCTTAGCTCACACACAAACCCTGTTTCCTTCTACACGTACAAGTCTCTGTGACTTGGCCCGCGATCTACCTGGAATGCCAAAATTTGCATTTGCTCACTTATTTTTGGTCTTACCCTTGGCGCCTCTCTAGTTTTCATTCTGCCATTCCAATTTGAGAAATATTTTCTATTAACACCAAGTAAGATTCAAATGAAATATTTAAAGCCTGCAGACTCAACAAAATGTAAAATGGGCTCTCCATACTTATCTATATGGAAAATGGATAGGATGATATTTATATTTGCAAACACTTAGTATTCGAGCTTTAGGCCTAAGCAGTGGTGGGAGAGGCAGTACTTAGAGGCAAAAAAGTGTCCCTTCCCTTACAGAGATACTTAATTTAATCCCACTGTGTTTCTCCCTTACAGGATGAAAACATAATGCGCTCCATGCAGCTCTTTGAAAATGTGATTTAACTTGTCAAATGCATCCTCAATCAAACAGACAAATGTGAACTACTCTACCACACTTAAAGTTGGAGCTACCACTCTTAGCATAGATTGCTCAGCTTTACACTGAGGCATATTATGCAAACAAGCTTTGTTTTAATATAAAGCAATCCCCAAAAGATCTGAGTTTTCCAGTTACAAATTTGCATCCTTTTCATAATGCCACTGAGTTCATGGGATGTTCCAAGTCATTTCATACCCTGTGACTATTCAAAAGTAATAGAATCTGGCATATAGTTTTATTGATTCTTTAGCCATGGGATTATTGAGCTTTCACATTATCAGTAATTTTAAAATACCAGTGTTTTTTGCTACTCAACTGGATGTATTCAGCCCCAGGATTTTAAATGGTTTTCTAAAATATTGGCATCTGCATTTAATTTCCAGAAATTAATTTTCATGTTTGTATGCTGTAATTCCATTTATACACTAAGTAAACAAAACAAGATTACTATAATTAAAAAACAAACAAACACACAGTTCCAATTTCTATGGATTTGCCACCTTCTGTTAAAGATATTCATTTATCTGGCATTTTTTATAACATGAAACAAATTAGTTCATCACCAGATGTCAGCATATGCCTAATAAAGCTTATTTAATAAGCATTTCTTAATTTTTCATAATACATATCACAGCCAAGGCCTACATGATGTATATAATTTTGGATTTGTCCAATTCTACAGATTGACTGTTTTCTATTGTGTCATTAAGTGGAGGTCCAAGAAGGTGTGGAACAAAGCAAAGATGTTTATAGGCATACGCAAAGGGTCAAGATATCTGCCCTCCAGTACATGGTAATACTTAATGCCAAGTAATTTCTAACAGCATTGAAGGCCTATTCCGCCCCCTTTCCCTTGACTCCTTCAAGGTACCTTTCTTTTACATGCCATTCAGGGCCAAAGAGACCTGGACTACCCCAATGCCTACAGGGAACAAAGAACAAGCAGAATTCACTTTAAAACCATCAGTGAGTCCATTCTGTCAAGAACTACCATACCAAAACCTCACTGAAAATGAAAATAAATGCCAAGCAATTCATCTGGACTGTATTATGATTTTGCTCATCATAAAACTCCAATAATTCAGATTCTTTTTAATGATCATAAGCCAAAATTGTAAAGTTGCCACAACACTACTAAGGATACACACACCCTCCCTGTTTTGCAGAAATCTCATAAAGACCAAGAGGCTACAGTAGGAGGAAATTTGCAACTGTCTTTGCAACAATAAATCAGGTATCTATTCTGGTGTAGAGATAGGATGTTGAAAGCTGCCCTGCTATCACCAGTGTAGAAATTAAGAGTAGTACAATACATGTACACTGAAATTTGCCATCGCGTGTTTGTGTAAACTCAATGTGCATTTTGTATTTCAAAAAGAAAAAATAAAAGCAAATAAAATGTTTATAACTCTACTGTCTATGTTATAGGTATTTATTCCAACAAATTTTATAAGTACTAGATTAAAAATATTGTTTTTCTTACGGCATTGTAGGATTGTACATATCTTTGCCTTAGGGTGGTGCTAAGTACAATGAAGAAAAGTAAAAGCAAGGCCCGTGGGCAGGCACACATTTTAGCTAATAGGATCTGAGGATGTGACAGGTGAGTAGAGACCTAAGAAAAGAATATCTCAGATAGGAGGACCAGGAAGGACAAGAACTCTGAGGGATGCACGGGCATTTCTGCAATTATGATTCTTCAGAAATTACTTGTACTCTTTTAAATTCCAGCTGTGAGACTGTATCTGAAATGAGAATTACAAAGAGGTCATTCCACATATTTGAGGGATGGAGCAAGGAAGGTATTCTTCAGTGGTGCTGAGATATATATAATATGGCTGTTCCCCCAAATAAAAGAGTGACCGCTGATCTCCGTCCCTCCAAAAGTATGTCTGCTTTGGATTTGGTGTGACTACTCATGTCCCTATGGCCTCCCTTCTTGCCCATAGGATGGAAAATCTTATTCCTGTTTCCTCTTTCTCACTCTATTCCTCTCTCTTGTAGAATGATCCAGGTTCAGCTTCTATAATGTCATCACTGAGAACTATGCCTGTAAAGTAGGTTTTAAAAGCTTTTTAAATTAAATTAATTGTTAAACATAAGCAAACACAACAAAATCACTGGGTACATTTTAAGAGTTTTAAGATTTTAATTTCTGAATACCTTCATGAAATGAGTATCAGACTATGGGTTACAAAAATAACATTTACTTAAATATAATTAAATATAATTAACACCTAAAGTTCAGGTAGTTCTAATGAGTTGTATTAAATAACGTATTTACAAAAGAATTTACACATTTTAAAAAATGTCTTAAACTAGAATACTCTGGTATGAAATTCTTCCAAGTATTCTGTATCATAAAATACATATTTACAGACAATAATTAACAGTGAATTCACAAATGTCTGTCCACTACTTTAAATTTCCATAGCCTTGATAAATATAAAACCCAAGAAATGACAAAATATTTAAAAATAAGTGCATAGCTACAAACTGATTGTGAAAGGGATACTATAAATAAAAGGCACTGGAAAATAAATACAAACACATCTACTATAAACCCAATAATGGTTGTTCGCACCAAACTGTAAAAATATGAAAAACCAACCCCACAAAATTGTACTATTATAGAACTGTTTTTAATAGCTTTCCATCATTGACCATTCTTTTTTTTGTTGATGAATAACTTTTACTATGATTCAGTGGAACTGTGCATACTCATCTTAATCTAGGAAATAATGAATGGTGACTGTGATTGACAAAAGAATAAACGGAAGTGAATCTGAAAAGGTTCCCTAGGTACCCATGGACAGCATTTAACACCTGTCACCACGGAGTAACAAGATTTTTGTGGGCTCCCTTCTTCAACAGCATATGGAGCAGTATGTTGGAATTTTAGATTTGATGATGATAAGGCTTCCCTGTCAACAGAAAAAAAATTAGCTTCATTAGTATTGTGTAGGGTTCCCCTGACAGGTATTACATCTATAAGAGCATGCCTAAAAAAGTATCTGAAACTCAAAACAAACAGAATGGAATGAGAACAAAATGATGGAAGGAGAAGTGGTACTTTTTTGTGAGTTGAGTAAAATATAGGTTGTATAGGTTGTCTCTTACTAATGCTTTAAAAAAATATTTAATTAGAGAAGTAGTTAGGAACCAGATCACCAGTATATGAATCCAGCTTCTGTCAGTCACTTCACTGTCAAATCTGGGGCTAATTATTTCTGAGCCTCAGTTTCTAGATCTTTAAAAGGGGATAATAACAAAATCTACCCCTGAGAGCTGCAGTGAGGATTCAATGACTTTCATGTCCAAAAAGTACTCAACTGAGGGGCGCATGGGTGGCTCAGTTGGTTAAGCATCTGCCTTCGGCTCAGGTCATGATCTCAGGGTCCTGGGATCAAGCAGGTGTGGGGCTCCCTGCTCAGCGGGGAGCCTGCTTGTCCCTCTCCCTCTGCCCCTAGCCACCACTCATTCTCTTTGTCTCTCTCTCAAATAATTAAATAAAATCTTTTAATAAATAAATAAATAAAAATAAAAAGTACTCAATTGAGTCCCTGACATGTAATCACTTCCCACGAGCTCAATCAAGATTGGGGTGTGTCCAAGTATGTACCTTTTCCAAGACAGATGTGCTTATGACTTAGGATGAAAATTATATCAAGGTAAGAGTGAACTGACTACTATTTAAGGCAGGTAGTAAACTGATCAGTTTTAAGAAAATGACACTGTGCCTGGAGCTGACTTTCCTGTCTTCCCAGAGGCTGAGTGCCTCCATCATTGGTGGACACATAAGCCCCAAGGAATGAGAAACTGCAATACTGAGAGGACTCTTAAAGACTCATCTCTATTTATTTTAAAAAAGAGAAAGATATATAGACATTTAAGTTTTTAGTAGAGAAAAAAGGGCATTTGTTAATTTCATGAGGGATTACAGAGTACCAAAAGCAAGCACAATGGTCATTAGGCCACCAGAAAGTGTGATCAATTATTTTATTAATGGTGTGCCAACAGAAATCTCTGATCAAATATTATTATTAAATTATTAAAATATCATGTAAGACATTAGATGAACAAGAAGAGAAAAAGTCTGAAGGAATAAGCAATACTTAACTTCAAAATGTTTTTAATTCTGTCTGTATTAGCAGGATTCAAAACTAATGAGACTGAGTGGCAGTAAGAGTAACTCCCTTGCTAGCTAACCCTGTGGCCCTGGGTTGGAGATCGACATCCCTCTGTGTTCCCCTCTAAATCTCAGAATGCAATTTCTAAAGTTTATTTACTTGAAGACTATGCCCTCCCTCCTCTGCACATTCACCCTTGGAATCTAACATGTTGGGCCTGTCCCTTTCCTCTTGCCCCATTCCACAGAATGTGTGAAAATATCCTGGGGAGAGTTTCAGATTGAAAGCTGTGCCATCAATATTTAGCATCTATTTACTTGCATTTCACAATGACAAATTATTTTGCATTCCAATTCTCAGAAGCGCATTTGCAAGCAAAAAGAATTTCCTTTCTGCTGAGAGACACTGCATTGGCTGGGGGATGGTTGTGTACATCTCAACAAGGTGTCTGAATGCTAATCTTCCACACAACAAAGAAATCTGTTATCTAGTGGTCTAGGGACTTACTTCTCCTCCTAAACTTTATTCTAGGCATTCCTCATGGAAAGAATATAATGTATCTTTTTTTTTTTTTTAAAGATTTTATTTATTTATTTGAGAGAGAGAGAGCACATGAGAGGGGGGAGGGTCAGAGGGAGAAGCAGACTCCCCGCCAAGCAGGGAGCCCGATGCGGGACTCGATCCCGGGACTCCAGGATCATGACCTGAGCCGAAGGCAGTCGCTTAACCAACTGAGCCACCCAGGCGCCCAAGAATATAATGTATCTTAACAGTGACCGGAATTGGTCAAATTAGGTAATCTAGACAAAGCTTAAACTAATACATCTGCCATTTTAAAATTGTATATGATCACACAAATTATTTTCTATATAATTCCTTTAGAAAGTACCTCCGATGAAACTAAGTTCTTCAGTGTTAAAATAATCACATGCAACCCTATCATTAAGATCTGATTAAATGTAATCTCTAAAACAAGGTAGAATCACTGCTTTACAGAAATACTTCCAAGACTAGATTATGTGAACACTTCTTTAAACGATGAAAATTCAATTAACTTAGTTATTTGACACCACACAGATACTAATGAGAGCTCCCCCATTCTTGCACATTCCAACAAGTCAGAACACTCGGATTCATTCTTGCGTGTGTATGCGTGTGCATACACGTGTTCCTGAACATGTGCACTTCCAGACATGGTATCACAGCCATCTGGAAATCTCATTTAATCTTGGAAGATGGGAAATTTGTAAATTTTTTAGACAAAAAAGATGGCAAATGAAAGAAAAAAAAAAGTACATTCTTCAATGAGCTCTTTTATAAATTAATCCTTTTGTTTTCTGAACTTTCCTATGGTCTAAGCAAAAACATCCAAAATAAAAAAAAATTGCAAATCCTCACCACATGGAGTGTCGTATAGAAAGCACAGAGAAAGTGTAGGGGCCCAGCATTTACACAGTCTGGTCTGAATCCCAATGCTTACAAACTGTGACCTATGCAAGATAGAAACTCTGAGCTCTCAAATGAAAATAATATCAACTCCACATGATTATTTGTGGCTGAAATAATACACGTTATACAATTTTGTAGTGTAAAAGTAAAAAAAAATAAGATAAGGAATAATGTTTTACTTACATTTCCACCATGCTGCTCTAGCTTCTGTAAAGCACTGGTGATTGGCTCTTTGAATTTCTTATCCCTCAGTCTCTTGGAAAGCTTTTAAATAAGATTGGGAGAATGAAATGATTTGAAAAGTAACAATATTCACCATAGGCATAAGTAAAACTTCACTAAAAAGTATGCTAACTAGAAATAAAACTACTGAGGCCTTACTGTATAGAAGTATTTATTAATATATTATTATTATATTATAATATTAAATATACTATTTAATATGTTTTAGACACCAAAGCTTCTTTTAGAAAATATCTCGTTGAAACTTATATATATTAGACACCATATATTTGTTAAAAGAGAATTCATATTATTTCATTTCAAATTGTACAAATCCTGTAAAACCTGCTACAGTATGGTATCCAGAGTAAGTTTTCTATGAAACCGCGTACTTTTCCATTTTGTATTTTGCAAGAGCACTTGGAGGACCATGATGGAAAGCGAAGCCTCTTAAAACACATGTGTTTCCTATAGTGTAAGAAAGGGAAGAGACAAAAAGGAGAGAGCATTCACATGAACAACTCTGTAACAGTGACAGGACATTCAGACTACAAACCACAAGACCACCTGTCCCTAGGCATGGCTTGAATGGGCTTCAGGTAGAAAGGTGGAAGTCTGACTGAAAAGGGAGAGCACAAGGTGAGGGAGGACAGAATCATAGGAACAAAGAGGGAAAAACAGCAACTGAGATCATCAGGCACAACCTATAATAGTGTTCTCCCACCAAATGTCTACGTTACTCAACTCCCCCACTAAACATTTCAGCCTAGAGCAGAACGTGCTCATGGCTCCACTTTCTGGGAATATAAATGAAGCCCAGGCAAGAATTAGTCAGTGATCAAATACTTATACGGGCCTGTCCTAGACTTGGTTTCTGGTTCTTCCTCTTCACACGGATGAAAGAAACCCAGGACTGCTTCCCACCACTGAGCACTGAGTAGCAATCCCTTCAGTCAGGTCAATGAAGATGAGGGAGGGTCAGAAAAATCCCCAAAAGAAAAAAAATGTGATGGGGCACCTGGGTGGCTCAGTCGTTAAGCGTCTGCCTTTGGCTCAGGTCATGATCCCAGGGTCCTGGGATCGAGCCCCACATCAGGATCCCTGCTCTGCGGGAAGTCTGCTTCTCCCTCTCCCACTCCCCCTGCTTGTGTTCCCTCTCTCACTGTGTCTCTGTCAGATAAATAAAATCTTAAAAAAAAAAGAGAGAAAAAAAGAAAAAAATGTGAAAAAAGCAACTCTAAATGAGAGGACAGGTAGTCCTGTGGATGGACAAGAAAAAGTGCCTCTTGGGGCACCTGGGGGGCTTGGTCAGTTGGGCTTCTGACTCTTGATCTCAGCTCAGGTCTTGAACTCAGGGTCATGAGTTCAAGCCCCTCATTGGGCTCCATGCTGGACATGCAGCTTACTTGGGAAAAAAAAAAAGAAAAGAGAAGAGAAGAGAAGAGAAGAGAAGAGAAGAGAAGAGAAGAGAAGAGAAGAGAAGAGAAGAGAAAAAAGAAGAGAAAAGAAAAAAGAAAAGAAAAGAAAAGAAAAAAGAAAAAGTGCCTCTTGCAAAATCAGATCTCTGGTTTGCTTTCTGTAGACCCCATTACCTGGGAGCAGTGGCTTATGGGCAGATCCATGAAGCATCACCTCCAGGATCACCTGATATATTCATTCAAAAATTACAGATTCTAGGGTCCTACCCAATACTTACTTAACCAGAATCTCAGGGCAAAGGCCTAGCTTCTGCATTTTTATCAAGATTCCCAGGTGATTTATTTCCTCTTTCCCACAGGGTCAGTAGAAGTTGAGTTGAAGCTACGAAAGGATTTGACTTATTTTGAATATGAGTGAAATGATTTGTATATGGGCTCAGTAACTGGTTTTGAAATTCTTTTTCTAGTCAAGGAAACCCTTCAAATAACATCTAATGCAGAGGTCTATAAACAAAAAATATGTAAATCAAAATGGAGTCTTTCTGACTAAGAGGGGTAAGTGAGGTAAGGAGGGAGTACCAAAGCACCTCAATGGATCCTCAGGGGTGCCTGTCTCATGGTGGTGTGTACCTAACAGACCAAGATTTAATCCCACATGGCCTATTGCCGAGGGTCTCTCTTCTACGGAATCCAACCGGCATACAAAGGCCAGTGTGGTATCCAGATCCTCCCCAAAGTGTTGACACTCCAGGAAGGTGAAAGGCCCCTTTAAGTCAGTCCAGTGTAAGAAAAAGCAGGGTTCTGGGGAGGAATGTGAGTGACCAAACATTAATGCTACTGCCCCAGAAAAATTAAAACAAACAAACTTACGTAGTTCAGTTGTTAAACTGGCCTTTATCTTTCTGCACTGGTGGGTGGGACTGGGAGGCTATTTAGGAAACAGAGGTTCTTGGCCTTGCTCAACTTCGAGTGCGGGGAAGGATCCAGCGTGATTCCTTTTCTCTGCATATCACATCCCCTTCACCTCATTCCAACCTTCTCAGTGGATATCCTTGCTACTTATTTCTCCAAAAAACAAAAACCAATCTCCACAAGGGCAGAGGGCATATCGTTTTTTGTTCAGCATTATAGTCCCAGTGCCTATAGCATAATACTTGGCACAAAACGGGAGGGCAGAGGGCAACAGATTGTTGATTGTCTGACTGGAGCAATCAATCTAAAATGAGTCATTTTATTTATTAGGGTGAAATTCCTGTGGTTAGTCAGGTACAACTTGCTGACCTAAACATTACAAGCAAAAACCTGCCAGGATTCTCTTCCTTCTCTCCAAAGGCTTCCCACATATTATTTGAGAGTCTATTTCCACTGTGTCTTTTCCCCACCAAACACCTGGTGCTGGTGGGAATTCATCTCCCACCATTCCTAACCCCAGCATAGCAATCCTGATAGATTCACTACCATCCCTACTTTCTATAGGCTTGGCCAGATGTTTCTGGGGTGTATTAGTCTCTCTGAAGAGTAAGAAGTTAACAATACAGTTCTAGGATCTCTCAGATGAATGTGTCTAGGAAAAAACAGTGGAACTATGATCAAAATACATGCCTCAGCTCTGAACTACAGAAGGATGCACATAGAGAAATGCTACCTGTGGGTTATTCCAGCAAGGACTTTAATGGTTTATCAGTGTGCGCAGTAAAGGATTAACTTCACCTAAAGAAAGGATTGGCCCTTGTCCCTGGCTCCTAGATGGACACTTCTAAGCCTTTGGTATGACCTGCCAGATAAGAGTATCTTCGTTTCCCCAGGGGGCCTTGGGCCACAGGATCTCAGCTCAACGTCTAGAGAGGCCAAAGACTAAGGTCAGCCATGCAAGCAGCCAGTCCTGCTGGCACGGCAGGCCCCTAACGTGAACCCTGGACACCACGCTAACGTGAGTTTCTCAGGATGGTAATACCCCACGTGTGTTCCCACATATCCCTGCTGGAAAAAGCCAGCACTGTCCACACAACTCCGCTGGGAAGAAGGACAACTGGAGGCTCCACACTTGGTCCCTCCCAGGCTCTGCTCTATGTACCTCCTTCCTTCGCTGATTTTAACTGGTATCCTTTCACTGTAATAAACTGAAACAGTAAATAACAGCTTTTCTGAGTTTCATGAGTCCTTCTAGAAACCTAAGGGTGGTCTTGGGAAACTCCTGAACTGTCCAATATCCCACTCTGTACTTGTCCTCAGGATTAAACTACACACAACAGGAAAAAGTCTCATCCTGAATACTATTTATAGACTCACTAAAAAACTCACAGGAAAAACCGAAGAAAAAGATGAAACACATGGCTGTGGCGATGCACAAGCACACAGGAGGGTGTATAAGCCGTCCTCATAATTCACGGCTAATCAACATAGGCATAATACCATTGTGCTGTCCATTAATTTTTGTCCGTTCAACTTTTGCTTGGTTTTTCTTACAACCCTAAATTATGCTCATGTAGGTGCTTTCCATTAAAAAAAAATTAAAGAGAATACTGTACATTTGTAAAATATTTTATGAACTACTAGGTCTTATCTATATTTTTTTAAAGAATGATGAGATTTTTTTTTAAGATTTCTGAACCAGTTAATGATTAATTTGAAACCACTGAATCATGACGAGATAGTGCATGATACACATACACAACCATTCTCTCATCTTTTCAGTACTTACACTTGTAAGCAGATGTTTAAGATGGTCATTTAGAGAAGGACCGACAACGACACTCAGCTGCACGAGAGCATTCAATCCTCTTGCAAACACTTCATCATCCAGGTGGACCTGGGGGGTTAGTTGGGACAGGAAAGGAAAGAGGAGAAAAGGAAAGTTAAGTAAGAAGAAAGGTCAAACCAGAAAAAAGTAAGACTGAACATTCAAAATCAGAAGATAAGCAACTAAACCCAGAATCAACCTTTAATGCCAGACCATCTAGAAACAAAGAAAATAAATTTCCGGCTTGACTGAAACACTAGCTAAACCATATTGCAGCATGCAGCAAGCCTGATGTGAGGTTTATTACTTTCTCTAATTACTCAAAATGTCCCCTTTTATCTTTCGTATATCCTCTAAAGGCGTCTTCAAATAAGTAATCATCTGTCCCTGAATAATGGTGGCCTAATTTTGCACGCACATCAAAATCACAGGTAAAGGACCAATTTGCATGTAATTTGGAAGAAAAAAGACATAAAATACTCTAAACATACCACAGAAAGTCCAAAAGAATAGAAAATTACCAGAGCTGCCTTAAGCGCAGGAATCAGTCTTGGAAGCAAAGGTACAGCTTTCTCAGGAGCTCCTTGGACCAACAGTAATTCTCTAAAACCCTCCTTTGACACAAAGGTGTATGGATGTTTAGTCTCTCTCAAACCCTGCCAAAGACAAAACGAACAAACAAGACTTACTACGCACCTGGTTATGCTAACAACAAAATTAAATCCTCACTAGTCTAAGTGAAAATCAAGCTTTATTATGGTTTTCCTAATCATGATTTATAATTTCAATAATTACGATTTCAATTAAACCCAGAAATTGTGGAACAAAGGACATACATGAGACAGGAAGAATTTCTACCCACAGCAAGGAAGAAAAATGTTTTAAAAATGAAAGGAACAGGAAAAAGGAAAGGAAAAGCAAAGGAAAAATAAAGGAAATAAAGAAGAAAGAGAAAGGAAGGAGAGGAAAGGTAAATAAGTAAAAGAAAAAAGAAAAAGAAACCCTAAGATATTGAAAACATTTTGTATATACTCCCAAATACTGCCTGAAAGCACAGCAACTCAATCTCAAATGCTGGTTTATAACCACCACTTTATGGACATAATTATTGGATCTCCTACCTTTATGGTGACTTTGCAACTTGTTTAATGAGTTTCTAAAGTATTATATTTCCTTCATATTTAAATATTTTACATTAAGGTATTTTAAAACATCTTTTCCTATGTTCAAAAACCACTGTAAGATTTTAAATGTCATTTTTAACTTTGGGATGTGAAATAAAAATATGAAAAAAACCTGTATCATTTCTTTCACCCTAAATGCATCAGAAACTATTAGTACTCTTTTATGATTTAACCCATCACTTTGAGTCAAGATAGAAGGGCCATCTGGCTTTTTTTAAAAACATCAAACAAAAAAAGCAACAGCAATACTCCCTCAGTTGGACTTATTATTTTCTGTGAATAAGTATAACTGGCTACAAAGTCATGCCTAAAAATACTAATTTTCAACCAATTTGTCCTTTGGACCAAACTATCTGCTTCCAAATAGTGATTCAACACTTCCTTTCCTGGATGCTTTTGAAAACTGTGCTGCCAAGCACACCAGCACCACTTTGGACCACAGGTTCTAGCATCTTAAGAGTGCCCCTATCCCCCTATCCCGTTCATTTTAGAGATGAGGAATCAGGTCAAGAGGTGAAGTGGATTCCCATAGTGGTGGTCCTGTCAGTACTTCCCCATTATTAAATGAGTAGAGGGGAAGGCTAAGAATCTACCCAACACAGAAATAAAGGCATTGGGTGTTTGGAAAATAATTAAAGGACTGACCTTATGTGATCTTCACTAAACACAGACTCCCTGTAGGGACTCCCCAAATTAAAGCACTCCCCTCCCCTTGTGGTTAGCTGGAGCATGTTTTCAAAGGTGTCACTATGGTACTGATTCATCTAAAAAATGGTTTAAAATTCTTAAAAGAACAAATGAAATACTGATATATTTTAAGCTTTTAATACCAAGTTTAAAAGACTTTAATCAAAATTGAATTTCAAAATAGGCTACCCATAAAAATACACTGCTATCATACCAAAATGATTTTGCAATAAATTAAAAATAAAAGACAACAAAAATGATCCTTAGCTCTTAAAAAAGACAAATATCTATAACTTAAATATAAGACAACAGGTTAATTCATTTCTCAACTTGTGACTCTAGCAAAAGGAATAAATTTCACAGAAGAGATCACTGATTCACCTCAAGCTAATACTCTGCCAACTTTTTCCTGATATAAATGTTAAATAACATAAAGGAATTTATCAGAAGTTTTCCTAAAATCCTCTATCAAAATGATGTCCATGATATTCTACTCAAAATGTAAAGGCAGGCAAAAGTCCAGAGAATTCTCCAAAAGGACGTTTAAGTAGTTAATATCAGTTCCCTAAGAAACATCACGTTTCTTAAGAAACATCATCTGATGTAGTTTAAGTTAAACCGCTACTGTTCTCCTGATAGGACTAGTTCCATATGACTCTAAGTGCTTTTATTTTTGGAATTAAGTATGAATATTTCATCCACTTATCCACAAATTTCTGTGTAGACGAACTTGTTTATAAACCCGATTAATCAGTTCCTAATAAACATACACTGATGATAATTAATTCCTAAGGGAGTGCGGTATTTTAATGACTATTGCATGGCTCTTATTTCAAAAGTAAAGAATAAGATTCACTGATGCATTAAAAAATAATAACTAATACAATTTTTAAAGTTTTTTTTTTCCATAAACATTCAGGAAAAATGGAATATACATTTACCTCAGCTAAAGTAATAAGAAGAGGATCAAATGGAAGATTTTCAGGAGGACATTCCCACTGTAATCTGTGTTTCACTGAACCATGGACCAATCTAAAATAATAAACATCAGTGAACATAACATGGACAATGTAATTATATGCTAAGCAGTAATTATGAAAGGATATTACAAAGACATCTTATGCAGCCATGTCTATAATCCCACAAACTCCTACTCTTTCAGCAAAATTGTTTGATGGCAAAACTAAACTTCATATTTGTTAAGCCTATAGTTTCAGAGTTCAAGCATGCTGCTGTCTGTGAGTCTTAATACAAATGCTACACTTGACATGTTTCAGTCATATTTATAACAAAATAGATAACCTACAGATGTGCAAAGAAATGTGATAATGAGAAATAGTAACTTGTTTTATATGGAACATTATTTTTCAGATATGGATCACTTAACCCTAATGATCTGAAGACAAGCCGGATTTTAGCCCTGCTAAAACAGAGGAAAAATGAGGGCAGGAGGTTAAGTAGCCCACACAAGGTTACAAAGTGGTAGCCCTTTCAATTAGAGTCATTGCTGCTTTTTTTTTTTTTTTTTTTTACAGCCTTTACTGAGGCATAACCAACATTCAATAGGGGCACCTAGGTAGCTCAGTC
Source organism: Neomonachus schauinslandi (assembly GCF_002201575.2). Taxonomy (NCBI): domain Eukaryota; kingdom Metazoa; phylum Chordata; class Mammalia; order Carnivora; family Phocidae; genus Neomonachus; species Neomonachus schauinslandi. The sequence continues at coordinate 187,451,253 of NC_058404.1, forward strand.
AGTTATGTGTCTGCCTTTGGCTCAGTCATGATCTTGAGGTCCTGGGATGGAGCCCCTTGTTGGGCTCCCTGCTTGCTTAGCGGGGAATCTGCTTCTCCCTCTCCCTCTGCCTCTGCTCCTTCCCCCCACTTGTGCTTTCTCTCTCTCTCTCAAATAAATAAAATCTTTAAAAAAAAAATAACCAACATTCAAAAACCTGTACATGGTTATAAAGTGTAAAATTTAATATAAGTTTTGATGTGTGAATACATCAATGAGCCATCATCATAATTATGACAGTGAACTTATACAACACCCTCAAATGTTTCCTCACACTTCTGTAACATTCTCAACTTCTTGACACCTTCTTTAGCATGATTTTCTTCATAGCAAGAGGCCTTGGTAACATTTTTACTATTTTAGCAACCATAATTGCTTGGAGTGGGAAAGGGGGGGTATAAGAACCTTAAAATACAGTTTCAACTCAGAATGTAAATAAAAAAATACTAACAATAAAATGAAGAGTGCTTCTTGAGCTTATTCCTCCAAATCTGCAAATACCATTAAAAACTACATTTCTTGAATTTTAGAACAACAGAATGTTGTGATCACTCTTTTCACAATGAAAATGACACTTTCCATCATCTAGAACAGTCTAAAACTGGATATACCTAGAAGAAATAAATGTTTCTTGGTAGTGAAATCTTAAAATGGTATCACTCTATTAGTAACTATATTGTTTTCTTTAAAACAGTTCTGATGTGTATCCTGAAAGGTGGCAAGAACTGTATGAAAAGTGAGCAAAAACAGCTGTTATGTACTTATTTAGAAATATAATTTTTTGAAATTTTTGAAATACCATTTCAAAAAATAATGAACAGTTTCATTAAATTGTCAACTTTCAGTTTACAAACAAAATAGGACTATTTACTTGCAACTTGCCCAAGCATGTGAAGGCTTATATTGTTTCAGAAACTGGTTCATTCAATTTCTTAAATTATACATCTATTGGTAATTCTACTTTGGAATTAAAATGATCTTCTTCAACAATGTCCCATGATCTATACCAGTCCAACAGCCAAAGCATGAATAAGTCACCTTTATTTCAACCTCCTTAGTAAATAAAATTTTCAATACATTTAAACTAACTACTGTTATTGGTTTTACTCAATTATTTTGAATAATATGGTCAGTTATAACCTGTATTGATTTTACCTGCAAGGAATACCTCCTTTAGAGTAAATGGCTGCAAATGCAGAAGGAGCTCGTGACTGTTCACCAAACTGAAATAAAAAATGACAAGAATACGATAAATATACTATCAC